>NC_134896.1:31417658-31442658 GCF_041734735.1 Babylonia areolata
ATACCGCAAATTCAAATCTTTATTACAACCAGAAACAATACCTTCGGAATATTTCAATAGCTAAATTCAGAGTGGCTATGGTCAAGTTTGATCTTGGCGTAAATGAACTAAAGGTTAACAAAAGATGTGGCGATATGTCCATGCCACAAAATATGTCCTTTCTGTTATGACCTGGAAACTGAAGTTCTTTTTTTCTTATCACGTGTCCTGTAGGTGCTGGATTACGAGAAAAGTATGCTGTATATTTCAACACAACAAAAAATAGTAATACATTACAAAAAAAAAATTAATGAAGACGGATGTGTAACAAGAGATGTTGCCATGTACATTCACCATGCTTTCACTTCCAGAGAAGAATTAATGTAAGTTCTGGTGTTTTTAGTTTGAATTCAAATTGTGTGATTAAGCAAGTATAGTTGTTGTTGTTTTTTTGTATTTCCAGTTTTGTTGAATCTGGTTTTCCTAAGTTTTTCATACCGATATTTTTCTGTCCACGTGTTCTCGTGTGGACAGGCTGGTGGCCTTTCCATTTTACTTCCTGCGTTCCTGCGTTCTCTACCAGACACGGACATCGACATAGACACAGATAGGGACAGAGGGGGGATGAAGGGAGGGAGAGACAGACAAACAGAGAGACAGACAGACAGTCAGACAGAGACAGAGAGAAGCACACACAGACATAGAATGAATGAATGAATGAATGAACGGTTTATTCATTTAAGGCCATTGCCCCGCATGAATGGAGCACACGGAAAATAATAACAGAGTCTGCATTTGAGAGAGAGAGAGAGAGAGAAGAGAGAGAGAGGTGGGGGAGTGAGGGGAGGGGGTCAATATCAAAGGAAAGCACCCCCACCCCCACCCCCAACCCCCCAAAAAAAAATTCGGTGAAGGAAAGAGAAACACGTGACCAAAAAAAAAAAACCAAAAAAAACCCCCCACAATTATACCCCCCCCCCCCCCCAAAAAAAAAGGAAGGGGTGTGTGGGGGGAGGGGTGTGTGTGTGGGGAGGGGGGGGGAGTGGAAGTCGGTAGGGTGAGATTTCTCGTTACCGGGCTAAAGGCCACCAAGCCATCACCATCACCATCATCATCATCATCATTATCACATCATCATCATCACATGCTCATCATCGCCGTCATCGTCATTGCAACAGAGCAGCGTCACTGGTCAGAGCGAGAGAAAGGGCAAAGGGTGACGAAGGGAGAGAGGGGGAGGGGGGGGGGGGGTAGAGAGGGGCTGGGGGGCGGAAGGGATAGTGTGTGTGTGTGTGTGTGTGTGTGGAGGAGGGGGGGGAGGGTCTTCTGGTAAATTTCAGTGCCAGCCGTCCACAGGGTGATAATAATCCAATAATAAACTATACACCGCCTGGGCCCGCTGCGGGCTCTTCTGGCCTGGAGGGAGAGAGAGAGAGAGAGAGACCGGGGGATGGGGGGTGAGACAGACAGAGACACAAACAGAACAGAGATAGAGAGACAGGGACAAAGAGAGAAACACAGAAAGAGAGTGACAGAGATCTAGGAACAGACAGGGAGAGAGAGAGAGGGGGAGGGACACAGAGACAGACAGACAGACAGATAAAAAATAAAAAAGAAGGAGATAGAGAGAGAAGAGCTCGTGAAAAGTCATTTTTTGTGAAGGTTAGTTGTGAGAGTGACAGAGAGACAGGCAGAAAAACAGAGAGTGACAGAGAGTGAGACAGACATCGAGAGACACACAGAGAAACAGTGGCAGAGACGGAGAGTGAGACAGACATCTAGAGACACACAGAGAAACAGTGGCAGAGACAGAGAGTGAGACAGACATCGAGAGACACACAGAGAAACAGTGGCAGAGACAGAGAGTGAGACAGACATCGAGAGACACACAGAGAAACAGTGGCAGAGACAGAGAGTGAGACAGACATCGAGAGACACACAGAGAAACAGTGGCAGAGACAGAGAGTGAGACAGACATCGAGAGACACACAGAGAAACAGTGGCAGAGACAGAGAGTGAGACAGACATCGAGAGACACACAGAGAAACAGTGGCAGAGACAGAGAGTGAGACAGACATCGAGAGACACACAGAGAAACAGTGACAGAGACAGAGAGTGAGACAGACATCGAGAGACACACAGAGAAACAGTGGCAGAGACAGAGAGTGAGACAGACATCGAGAGACACACAGAGAAACAGTGACAGAGACAGAGAGTGAGACAGACATCGAGAGACACACAGAGAAACAGTGGCAGAGACAGAGAGTGAGACAGACATCGAGATACACACGGAGAAACAGTGGCAGAGACAGAGAGTGAGACAGACATCGAAATACACACAGAGAAACAGAGAGTAACAGAAAGTGAGACAGACATCGAGAGACACACAGAGAAACAGTGACAGAGACAGAGAGTGAGACAGACATCGAAATACACACAGAGAAACAGAGAGTGTCAGAGAGTGAGACAGACATCGAGAGACAGACAGAGAAACAGTGACAGAGACAGAGAATGAGACAGACATCGAGAGACACACAGAGAAACAGTGGCAGAGACAGAGAGTGAGACAGATATCGAGAGACAGACAGAAAAACAGTGACAGAGAGTGAGACAGACATCGAAATACACACAGAGAAACAGAGAGTGTCAGAGAGTGAGACAGACATCGAGAGACAGACAGAGAAACAGTGACAGAGACAGAGAGTGAGACAGACATCGAGAGACACACAGAGAAACAGTGGGAGAGACAGAGAGTGAGACAGACATCGAGAGACACACAGAGAAACAGAGAGTGACAGACAGTGAGACAGACATCAAGAGACACACAAGAGAAACAGTGACAGAGACAGAGAGTGAGACAGACATCGAGAGACACACAGAGAAACAGTGGCAGAGACAGAGAGTGAGACAGACATCGAGAGACACACAGAGAAACAGAAAGTGACAGAGAGTGATACAGACATGGAGATACACACAGAGAAACAGTGGCAGAGACAGAGAGTGAGACAGACATCGAGAGACACACAGAGAAACAGTGGCAGAGACACAGAGAGAGACAGACATCGAGAGACACACAGAGAAACAGTGGCAGAGACAGAGAGTGAGACAGACATCGAGAGACACACAGAGAAACAGTGGCAGAGACAGAGAGTGAGACAGACATCGAGAGCCACACAGAGAAACAGTGGCAGAGACAGAGAGTGAGACAGACATCGAGATACACACAGAGAAACAGTGGCAGAGACAGAGAGTGAGACAGACATCGAGAGCCACACAGAGAAACAGTGGCAGAGACAGAGAGTGAGACAGACATCGAGAGACAGACAGAGAAACAGTGACAGAGACAGAGAATGAGACAGACATCGAGAGACACACAGAGAAACAGTGGCAGAGACAGAGAGTGAGACAGACATCGAGAGACACACAGAGAAACAGTGGCAGAGACAGAGAGTGAGACAGACATCGAGAGACACACAGAGAAACAGTGGCAGAGACAGAGAGTGAGACAGACATCGAGAGACACACAGAGAAACAGTGGCAGAGACAGAGAGTGAGACAGACATCGAGAGACACACAGAGAAACAGTGACAGAGACAGAGAGTGAGACAGACATCGAGAGACACACAGAGAAACAGAGAGTGACAGAGAGTGATACAGACGTCGAGAGCCACACAGAGAAACAGTGGCAGAGACAGAGAGTGAGACAGACATCGAGAGACACACAGAGAAACAGTGGCAGAGACAGAGAGTGAGACAGACATCGAGAGACACACAGAGAAACAGTGGGAGAGCCCTAGAGTGAGACAGACATTGAGAGCCACACAGAGAAACAGAGAGTGACAGAGAGTGATACAGACATCGAGAGCCACACAGAGAAACAGTGGCAGAGACAAAGAGTGAGACAGACATCGAGAGACACACAGAGAAACAGTGGCAGAGACAGAGAGTGAGACAGATATCGAAATACACACAGAGAAACAGTGACAGAGACAGAGAGTGAGACAGACATCGAGAGACACACAGAGAAACAGTGGCAGAGACAGAGAGTGAGACAGACATCGAGAGACACACAGAGAAACAGTGGCAGAGACAGAGAGTGAGACAGACATCGAGAGACACACAGAGAAACAGTGACAGAGACAGAGAGTGAGACAGACATCGAGAGACACACAGAGAAACAGTGGCAGAGACAGAGAGTGAGACAGACATCGAGAGACACACAGAGAAACAGTGGCAGAGACAGAGAGTGATACAGACATCGAGAGCCACACAGAGAAACAGTGGCAGAGACAGAGAGTGAGACAGACATCGAGAGACACACAGAGAAACAGTGGGAGAGACAGAGAGTGAGACAGACATCGAGAGACACACAGAGAAACAGTGGCAGAGACAGAGAGTGAGACAGACATCGAGAGACACACAGAGAAACAGTGACAGAGACAGAGAGTGAGACAGACATCTAGAGCCACACAGAGAAACAGTGACAGAGACAGAGAGTGAGACAGACATCGAGAGACACACAGAGAAACAGTGGCAGAAGACAGAAACAACAAACACACATACCGACAAAGGGTGAGACAGACAGAGACTGGGAAACACGGAGACACACAAAGACACAAAGCGAAACAAAGATAGACACACACAGAGAGAAAGAGACAGGTACAGAGAGAAACAAGAGAAAAAGACATAGAAAGAGAGACAAGGAGAGAGAGAGGGGGGGAGCGGGGCGGGGGGAGGGGGCAGGAACAGGAACAACACAAACACGGAGAGATACATAAGGAACTCAGAGACAATGACAGAAAGAAACAGACAGAAAAAAAACCCAAAAAAAAACAGAAGACAGAAAGGAACAGACAGAGAAAGAGAAGACAGACAGAAAGAAACAGAGAAAGGGAGAGAGGATGGGAGAGAGAGAGGAACAGAGACAGAGAGAGAGAAACAGAGAGAGAGCCCACACCAGCCCAAACCAATGCAGCAGAAGTGCACAAGCCAGGCAGACAGACAGACAGGGTAGCCTGTATTGTACAGGGGGCTGTATTGGACAGGACAGAGGGTCGATACAGGGGAAACCACTCTCGAGGCTGGGATCGATAGATTGATTGCACAATGATGGGCCCTGCCTCCTCGCTGCCCCCCTGCTGCAGGGAGACTGCTGGGTAATAGGGTTGTTGTAATCATCGCATGCACCCCACCCCCCACCCACCCACCCCCTCTCCGCTACCCCTCTTCTGGATCTGACGTCAGTTCGCTTGGCGGTGAGGGGTGATGGTAATGGTGATGGTGAAAAAGGTGGTGGTTGTAGTGGTGGTGAAAAGGTGAACATTGTTGTGAAAAAGGTGGTGGTGGTGCTGGTGGTATTGGTGGTGATGAAAAGGTGAACATTGTTGTGAAAAAGGTGGTGGTGCTGGTAGTGGTACTGGTGGTGGTGGTAGTGGTGGTGAAAAGCTGGACACTGTTGTGAAAAAAGTGGTGGTGGTAGTTGTGTTGAAAAGGTGGACATTTATGTGAAAAAAGTGGTGGTGGTGGTGGTGGTGGTGAAATTTTTTGGTAGTGGTGGTGAAAAATGTGGTGGTGGTGGTGGTAGTGGTGGTGGTGAAAAAGGTGGTGGTGGTAATGGTGGTGGTGGTGTTAGTTGTGGTGGTGGTGAAAAAAGTTGTGGTGATGGTGATGGTGTTGGTTGTGTAAAAGGTTATGTGGTGTTGGTGAAAAAATAATGGTGGTGGTGGTGGTAAAAAGGTGGTGGTGGTGGTGGTGATGATGATGATGTAGATAGTGGTGGTGACGGTGGCGAAAAGGGGGTGATGATAGCGGTGGTGAAAAGATGGAGGTTGTAGTGAAAAAGGTGGTGGTGGTAATGGTGGTGGTGGTGAGAAAGGTCGTGGTGGTGGTGTTAGTTGAAAAGTGGTGGTTGTAGTGGTGGTGGTGGTAGTGGTGTTGGTGGTGGTGGTGATGGTGATAAAACTGATACAGTCAATCACGTGTGTAAATACAATCCTGTACAACCTCGACTGGCACAATTCACATATGAATATTTCAAAGTATGCGCCACGTTCAAACTCACATGTCTAAGACTCGGCTCGGTTGGTTTATCCCTTCGTTGTTGCGTATATAAACATTTGGACAACCATCGTGGAATATCCCTGCTGTCAGTCGCAGGCAAGACTCTGGCCAGAGTGCTATTCAACCGTCTCATAGCGCACCTTGAGCAAGGTCTCCGACCAGAGAGCCAGTGTGGCTTCCGGAAAGAACGCGGGACTATCGACATGGTGTTTGCTGCCAGGCAGCTCCTGGAGAAATGTCAGGAACAGAACGCCGACCTTTACTCCACCTATGTCGATCTGACCAAGGCCTTCGATACTGTTAGCAGAGATGGCCTTTGGAGAATCATGGCGAAGTGCGGATGTCCCAGAAAGTTCATCACCATCATACGGCAACTACACGATGGGATGCTGGCCCGAGTCCAAGACAACAGAGAGACTTCAGAACCATTCCCTGTCTCCAACGGAGTCAAGCAAGGGTGTGTTCTTGCCCCCACCCTGTTCAGTCTCATGTTTTCAGCCATGCTGACAGATGCCTTTAGAGACGCTGACGTAGGCATTGGCATCAGGTACCGCACAGATGGCTCACTCTTCAACCTCAGGAGGCTTCAAGCAAAAACCAAGGTGAGGACAGACACCGTCAACGACTTCCTGTTTGCTGATGACTGCGCTCTCAATGCTGCCTCTGAAGCTGACATGCAACACAGCGTCGAAAAGTTCTCTGCTGCCTGTGACAACTTTGGCCTCACAATCAGCACAAAGAAGACTGAGGTGATGCACCAGCCAGCTCCAGGAAAGCCTTACGTTGAACCAAGCATCTTCATCAACGGGCAACGACTGAATGCGGTGGACAAGTTCACATACCTGGGCAGTACACTCTCTCGCACAGTTGTCATCGACGACGAGGTGAATGCCAGACTCGCCAAAGCCAGTGTTGCCTTCGGCAGACTCCATAAGAACGTTTGGAACAGGAGAAGCATCACCCTGGAGACGAAGCTCAAAGTATACAAGGCCATAGTTCTCACCACACTGCTCTATGGATGTGAATCATGGACAGTCTACAAACGTCACGCCAAAAAGCTGAACCACTTCCACACCACCAGCCTCAGAAAACTTCTCGGCATAAAGTGGCAAGGGAAGATCCCTGACACAGAGGTGCTCACTCGTGCAAACTTGCCCAGTATCTACACCATCTTGATGCAGGCCCAGCTGCGCTGGGCAGGCCATGTAGTTCGCATGCCAGACCACCGGCTCCCCAAGAAACTGCTGTACGGCGAACTCCAACATGGCAAGCGCTCCCATGGAGGCCAAAAGAAGCGCTTCAAAGACACTCTGAAAGCTTCTCTGAAGGCCTTCAACATCAGCCACGACACATGGGAGCTGAACGCAATGGACAGACCAAAGTGGCGTTCAGCTGTCCACAATGGCGCCAAATCCTGTGAGGCCAACAGAATCGCTGCAGTAGAGCAACGCAGACAGGCCAGGAAAAGCAGTGCCAGCAAGTCCCAGACAGCCGCCACCATCCACTGCGTCAGAACCTTCCGGGCGCGGATTGGCCTGACCAGTCATCTGCGTACCCACAGAGCCCAACCCACCTACCCCCAGGATGACTAGATGGTCCTCGTCGATCCCGACGGACGAACCACAATTATAAACATTTCTTCTTCTTTTTTTTTCATGAAAAATAAGTGAATGGTTCTGATTCATTTTGATTCACAAACACGCACACATACACACACACGCATGCACACACATACACACACCCACACCCACTCACACACGCACGCACGCACACATACACACACACACACACACACACACACGCACGCACGCACATACACACACACACACACACACACACACACACACACAAGCAAGGAGAATATCCTCCGGTTTTTGCATTTCTTCGTCATCCCCCCCTCCCCCTTTGAATCCATGAACAATAATTCCCCCATTGCCCCCCCCCCTCCCCCCCAAAAAAAACCCGTTAACTATATAGTTAGTTTACTTTTTCTCGCGTAAATCCTTTAATTTTGTTTAACTTTCATTGGAATTGTTTCAAAAGAACATCTTGGATCTTGCGCATGCGCATCTAACTTTTTGCTCGAAATTCGCGCAATGCCAATGGCGATCGACATAGGCAAAAGCAGCAAACATGTGTTGTCCTCCATTTCTTCAGTTTACAGCTTCCATTGCTACAACCAAACTCTGATCAATGAAGTGCCGTCATACGCACACACACACACACACACACACACACACACACACAAAAGAGCAATAAATCGAAAAAAGAAGCCTGGTGTTTCGCATGTTCTGCTACCCTCGATCGCCTTTGTTGCTCGAAATTTCGGACAGCCAATCAACTTCGAAAGCACAAATCATGTGACGCGCCCCTACAAGTCATGTGCGCACAGAACTCTCCAGCGGTCTATTAATCCAGGCGACGGTCACATCTAGACATGGCCTCCATGGTGCAGTGTACTTTGTAATCCACTACCATCTCTGTTCCCTTTGATTGTGTGTGTGTGTGTGTGAAGAAAAGTCCATTGCGTTGATTTTGAGCATACAGCTGCCTATTATGTGCTGAAAACGCACCAATTAATGCGTGCTGCACGGGGCTAAGAGATGAATGATTTCCACAACACTGCAAACCAGATCAATTCTCTTTTACATAGTGCTCATCCCGATTCGCATATTCACAGTTCGCTTGTGAACTCAACTACTCTGTGTGTGTGTGCGCGCGTGCGCACGTGTGTGTGAGAGACAGACAGAGACAGAGAGAGAGGAGAGAGACTGAACAGGCGAAACGGGAAGGAATGGCAGATAGGTGAGACAGGACAAAACGAGTCCAGCCATCAAGGCCTCTCTCCTTCTTCATCATCTTCATTCGTGGGCAGCAACTCCCAAGTTCACTCGTATATACACGAGCGGGCTTTTTACATGCATGACCGTTTTTACCACCACCATGCTGGCAATCATACTCCGTATGACAGGAGACCTTTTAAGCTGGCGGCATGATCAAAGAGTAGGCGAAACGAGAACTGCTGGATCGGACCTGCTCTCCGTCATCACATTCCTTCTACAGACATGATTTCCACTCATACCCACATCTTCAGACACAACACCGCACAGTATTGTAATGATATGTTTAATATAGATTTTTTTCCCCCAAGTGGCATCACTTCATAATCGCTCGATCATTTGACACAAATACATGTTCATTGCCCATTAAACAAATCATCAACTGGACTTTCATGTACAGACTTACTCAAAAATGCTACTCACATCCAAAGAAAATGAAAAAAACAATGACTGCTTCTAGAACACTATTGTTTTTGCACCATGCACAGGAATATTTTTTGCACTGTCATGTTTAAACAGCACACAAGGGAAAAAAATCAGACATCAATACACATCATATTTCGCAGAGTTATGTCTTTCACTTTGAAAACAGCCATCATTCTAGTGCAAAGATTTCAACATCTTTCACAATTCCCTCCAACCATCACTGTTTACTTACAAAAAACAAAACAAAAACAAAAAATGTTTAACATGTGCACTTGACAGAAAATGACATGACTAATGGCCATACATTCATGACTCTCACTCTTGGTGAACTGTCCATGCAATCCAATCAACGCCACAATTGGCAAAGTTTACGAAATGCACCACACGGCAAACATGCCTACAATTGAAGAGCATCATCAACAACATGCAACACATGGATGATACCAAAGGCATTTTACAAAATCATCTCACACTCAAAAGACTTCCATGATAAAAATGCATCATACAGAGAAAGTCACCCCATACCCAGACATGGATAAAAAAAAAAAAAGAAAAAAAGGGTTGTACAAAGTACACTATGCTCTCAGACAGACACATGTTTCACCCGTTCCACCCTATAGAACCCAAGTCTGTTCCATCCTGCAACCACAGCTAAAAACACTGATAAAAACACTTCCTTACAAACTCACACCACCTTCAGACTGGCAGCATAAAAACGTTTTCAAGCAAGCAAACAAAGTCACACGGAACTCACTCTACCGGCAGCCAGCACAGATTCCACAGAGACAGCCAAGTAGTAAAGCACAGATTGTAAGAGGAGCGCTGAATAGGAGCTCAGCCCAAAGTATCACAGACTGGACAACACATCACACCACACACCTAACAACCCAGCAGCCTGCAGAAACAAACTGCACCAGTCTCCCTCTGCCTTGTGGCAGTGGTGGAAAAAGGTCATGGAGAGAACTTGTCATCTTTTTATTATCAAAATAAAATAAAACCTAAAAAAAATATTTTAAAAAAATATAAAAAGTGCGAACATGGAGGCTGAAGGGGTAAAAACCCCATGGTGTATGTGGGACTCTAACCTGAGGACATTCGCTTCCTGGTCAGGTACTAGTTACCACTAGGTCATCGCTCCACCTCAGAGAAATCTACGGCGGCTGTTGGCCAGTCAGTCCATGAATCAATCTGTTCACTTCCTCACTCTCGCTGACAGGTCAGCATGGCTGTCCTTTAGCTGTCCAATGCTTCCTAACAACTACACACATATCAGCCGGTTGACTGACTGTCGCATATAACACACACACACACACACACACACACACACAAATGCAAAAAGCATCAACAAATATATTAACACATGTAATAAAGGAACATATGGAGTGATAAGAAAAAAATAATACACTAGAATGTCTTGGGGGGCTTCAAGAACGTAAGTAGGTATGAGAGACAGGGGATAAGGGAGGTTTATCACTTATTCTCGAAAAGGAAGTCACTTAAAGGGTTGTACAGCAGGGTTGTTACAGTAGTTCGTTCAGCTTTGAGACTAAGTCACATGGCTTCCTTTTATCATGTGACCTGGGCCAAGTTGCATAAGGCGATATCCTCAACGCTAAGTTTGCGTAGATTTAAGAATGTTCAAGTATATGGTATGTACCGTTGAGTTAGGAACATTCTTAACAATAAGCAAACTTTGCGCTTCTAAAGTCACTCATGCAACTCACCATGGGTATTAACCTTGCGTGTGAGATGCAGACACCTGCAGTGCGTGTTGCTGTAATGGTCAAGAAATTTTAACAACACTGTAACAAGATGCATCAGCAGTAAAGTTCGGTAACACTCTACTGTTTGACTCCAGTCTTACCACTCAAGAGTCCACCACTGTATACTCATCTTTGGGTGAGACTTGGCCAGGGCCGTGACATCCAAACCCCATCTTTGACCACCTGGGGATAGGTGCCCATGTGGGGATGCATGCCTCAAGGACTCTAAAAGCTATGCCAGCAAGAGCATATGCTCCTGGTAGGGCCACCCAAGCTGGAGAGGTCGAAGGGTAGAGGCTGGACAAAACATGATCCACTGTACTGATCCTACAGCTTGGGGGATTTGGGCACTGGGATAGCAACCCGCTCCCATAAGATTAATTTTTTTTATGCTGTTGTATGCATGCACAGAACAAAAATAAAACTAAAACAAAAATGAAAAAAAAAATCTTGCAGACCTGAAGAATTCCTAAATGAAAGTGGCACACAAAATCATGTTCACACTCTTAGTTTGTCTCTCCCTCCAAAACACTATTTTGCACAGACACAACAATCCACACCTCACACATAAGAAATCTTTACAGGCACACACACATTTCACAAACAAAACACCTCAAGATTTCGCTTTCTGCTGCTTGCCTTGTTTAAGGGAGATAATCACATCCACCCACTACTTCGACTAAAATTGTGAAAGTCACTTGACTTACCTCCACCAATTACGTCCCTGTTTACCCAAAATACTCCTTGAAACATATTCAGTATTCACATGCATGGGTTCCTGTGGGGGTGTGGGGGTGGGGGGGGGGGAAAGAAAAGAAAAAAAGAACACATTTGTCCTTGTTGCCATTTAACTTCTGTTCTCGCTATCTACCACACAATGAAAGTTTTGTTCCTCACACATTTTCTGTCAAAACTGCACAGTGGAAAGTGTCTCAGCAGTTGCTATGGAATGTTAAAAACAAGGACTCATTTCACGCACACATACACACACGGCCAATAAGCAGCAAATTAAAAAATATATTAAAAAAAACAACACTCTCTTAAGGCGCTCACAATCATGAAGACCCACTCAAGCTCAATACATGGACACTGGGTTTCTAAGTCACCTATCCTCTTTGTCTCTGTATGGCAGGTTTCCCACAGATGTGACCAAATCAAATGCTGTACTTTTCCCCCAGACTGAGATTTTCCCATGTCAAACACAGAGCCAAACTAAATAACAAACTTGCTTGCCACACCTGTGACAAAAGAGACTGACAGATACCCTTGTACTGATGTTCAATTTTCACCACTTCTTATTTGTTCATTTGTTTGTTTGTTTCTTTTTTTAATGTGTTAAAATCTTTGTTGAATAGCACAGGTCAAAGGTTTTAATAAAACTACCCCCAGAGACTTTTCAAGGGTATGAAGGGCAAAACATATTTTTTCCTAAACTTTTCCAGCAATGGAAATGGTTGTCTCATTTTTCAAAGACATACATGACTCTGTAAGAACCCTGCATTATAAAAAAAATATCTTTTTTTTTTTTAAGAAAACTACTCAGTCCTTCTATCTCTTCCCATCACAGCCTGAAAAGCAAACTCAACATAAATCACACGGATGGGAACGGATGGCAGGTAAATAAATATCTCAGTGCGGGCTGACCCAATTCATTGTGTTGGCTATGTATGGCACCATCACCTTTGTGACACTTTATGCACCCGCCCACACCTTCTAACATGTTCACGCAACACGACTGTCAACATTTATCATGCTACTTTCTATGGACAGCTGTATATACCACTATTCTCATCGTACTGTGCACATTTTTATATACTAAGGAGGGACACTCTGTTAGCACTATTCACACCAACACATTACACAGTTTTCTACGCTAACTCTGTTGATCAAACTATTCTCAAACGGAACACAACAAATGTTTACCTCAGCAGATTCACCAATTATTTCAACACTTTCTTTCCATCCCCAAGTCCACTATGCTTACTTATTCCTCTCTTAACTAAATTATTATCAGCTAATGGAATGCACAAACAGAAAAAAAAATTAAATAAAACAACTTTTTAACAAAAGAAAGGAGTCTTAGCTATCTTTGCTTTCAGAAGTGTGACTGAGGCTCTCTCGCACTGCCAAGCTGATCAAATGGAAAAAAAAATTCACTGAGCACATGATTATCAACAATCCAAAAGCATGACCCAAATGACAGTCAGATTCAGGCATCACACAGAACATAATTATCATCTATTCAACCCATCGGTAGTCTTTAACAGTTCAATGCACAGTACACCATTCCTGACTTTTTCATTTCAGAAAAAATAAAGGCAACATCAAAATCAAACTGAAACCAAAGGCACAAAGACATAACCACACATCAATCCCTAGCATTATCTTTACAGCAAATTTGTTTATCACTGAATTGGCCTGAAAAAGCAACAACTGCACATACATCATCAAGAAACACCAACAAACATGTTATCACTGCATGCACCTGAGCAGCTTTTATTCTACATTTTCAACCATACATGTGCTTGTGAGACTCAGACTTTGACTTAAAAAGAAACAAAAAGCAAGGGAAAAAAAGGGTTATTACACGCTCACTTTGCTGAAATTCAGGAATAAAATATAAAAAAAAGAAAGAAAAATGTGGGAGACTTGGGTTGTAAAACATAATCATATGTGTACCAAAATTTAAAAATAAAAAAAATAAAAAATATAAAAAAAACTCTCTCGCTGAAGAATACTGTATTGCATAAATATGTTGTGAAAACAACAAAGGTATTTTCTTCTACATCTAAATACGAAAGGATTGAATTCACATATAAACACCATTTTGTGTGCAAATGAATTGTACAAGAAACATGCTGGGGGGATCCAATGTAAATACAACTTTTCTTGTGTAGATCTGTGCATGTGCGGAAGATGTGTATGCTTTCATGTGCATGTGAACATGTCTGCAATCAACTCATGGGAGGATCCCTTATTTCACCATTAGATTTCTTAACATATACTCAAATTCTAATTAGCATTTTGGCAAATGGACACAGTCACACTGCTGGCCGTCTCTTATACGTAACATTCTTCCCATAAATTCCATTAATTAAGCCACTCTTTGTTGTGTTGAAAGCTCAGCTGATAGCGCAGGGCCATATCACTCAGAGCTGGAAAAAAAAAACCACCACCAAAACACATCCACATCACAAAAAAATCTAGAAAAACATTTGTATAAAATGAAATTTAAAATATCAAAACAAAAAGACACATCTTTCAAGTCTTTATGCTGTTGTTGCTATTGTTGGTGTTGTAAAATGTTGACCGATTAAGAATGAATAAAAACATTTAAAAATAATAATAATAATAATAATAATAATAATAAAACAAAAAACAGGTAATGCACCCAATTTCAGGAGCTTACTCTGATGCAGACTATTCCAACCAATATTCCACCTCAGGATCAAAACCAAAACAAGCTAAACAAAAAAAGAGTAAAGAAAGAAAACACCACCACCACTTCTGCCAACAACAACAACAAAAAAGACATGGGGCAATGCAGATTTCTGGAACAAAGACAATGTTGAGTTTAGACTTTAGCATCAAGACAGGAAGTGAACAGAATACCTCTGGGCCCAGTCTTGTCCATTCATCCAGGAAAGACAAGATAAACAGACAGATAGAAGAAGACAAAGAAAGAGGCAGAGACAGAGAGAGAGAATGACAAGACCAGCGAAGACATGCGACAAAATCATGGCTTTAACTAAAGACATACACATCACCCAGGAACTATCGCTCGACTGATTTAATACACGAACCAAGTACCGTGGATCCGAGTGAAAATCTCTACCCTGTGACCAAGTTGTCATTCAATACACACTCAGGTTTCAATACCTTGCGCATAATGTTCACAGAAATAATGCAAAATATCTACAGTCCAACGAAGGCAGAACAATAACCATACTTTTAGGAAAGCTTTCAACAATGAGAGGGGCTTGAGACTAACAGAAAATGGAGGTGAGCGATGATGAAATGGGCTGGGAGAATAAGACGGGGGTGTGGGGGAGGGGGTTCAGGGAGAGGAATGGATAAGGGAGACTCCCCAGGGAGAGCGTGTTGCCACCGTACAGTGCCACCCTTTTTCTTTCTGTCTGCAAATGTGTTTATTTTGCTATCAAAATGGATTTTTTTTCAACAGAACTGTGCAAAGGACAACCCTTATGTCACCATGGGTTCTTTTACATGTATTTAGTGCATGCTGCACTTGGGACATCAATTTATTGTCTCGTAAAATTAAAAAGAAATATATATGTCAAGAATGACAACAAATTATCGAAACTGAACAATATGTAATGTCAACAGTAACAATAAGCAAGCGACAAAACCAACTGGACCATCAGTCTCTGCACAGAAATTCAGTAATGTGTTAACAATTATCATCAGTTTTGTTTCTTTTCAGAAAAAACAAAGTTAAGGAAACATGCACTTTTTGGACACAGACTTACAAGGCAGCTAAACAAAACAAAAACGTTTACCATGCAAAATAACAGCAGAAATCAAAAACAATCCACCCACCACCAGCAATAGCAAAAGACGACAATGATGATGGAATCTCCGCTTCAGTACAATAAGCTTAAATAGGAGTGCCACTGGGAAATACATTTAGCCCACATTATTCAACACATTTATAAATTAACAATTATTTTGTCAAGAAAAAAAACAAGATTTGTCATTAAAAAAAAAAAAAAAAGACAGAAAAAAAGACAATGATAGTGATGCCACTGGCTCAGAAACTAAACAACAACAACAACAACAACAACAACAACAACAAAAAAGACACCCAAGACAGAATCTGGACCTGAGTCATATTTCACCTGGTAACAATGTTGGACATGCTACAGAAACAAAGCCATTATAGAGAAGTAAAACAATTCAGTAAGTGTGGCAGCAAACTGACAGGAGAAATCATTATGATTATCGTGAAAGAAAGAAGATGGAAAACAAGACAAGATGATACAGCTTTGCAAATAAACATTCACATAAACACACACACACACACACACACACACACAAAGCACAAATGCATGCACAGGTTAATCACACATAAACACATGCATGCATTTACACACACACACACACACACACACACACACACACACACACGCACAAAAACATCTATTTACCTCTGTAAAAATAATAATAATAATAATAATGAAAAAAAAAAAAAGAAATTTCAGCATTCCTGCCAATTCAACCGCTCATTCGTTGTTAATATCCACACCACTACTCTAATTCAACAATCATCATTGTCATAATCTTTTCACAAAAGTTGAAAAAGAAAAATCATTTCATACAAATGGATAAATCAACAATCATCCACTAATCTGCTACAGTATTGTAGCCACCACAGGTGCACACCACCCCGAAATCCCCAATGCACTTGGCGCGTGCACACACACACACACACACACAAAGAAACATCCCATGGATCATACAAAAACCACACATCAACACGACTCAAAATCAAAACCAAACAAAAACCAAGATTCAAACTCTGGGGCAAGGTTTTGTGCACAGTCAGCTCGTGAATGGGTTCAACAAGTGTCACATCCGTTATCTCCTCACAATGAACACAGCTGTCAAAAACACACACACACACAAAAAAAAAAGTATCCAGAAAATCACTATGGCCCTGTTGACTGAGCATGGGACACACACTACATCTCTCCTACAGCTTGTAACTGACTGTCTGTATGTGAAAAGCAGGCATCTTGCTTGATCCCCATGGCTTTCCACTCAAATTTCATTGACCACATTGCTACATCTTTATTTATATATATATATATATATATACATTTATATATATATATATATATACATTTATATATACATACATACATACATACATATATATATATATGTATACATACATACATACATATATATATATATATATATATATTACTATTGCACTGCATAGCTATGGTCTTTACACAACTATAAATTAATACACACCAGTCAGTGTAAACAGGAAAAAATGAGGAGAAATGATATAAAACAACAGCAGTGAAATATTCCCACACAATTACTGTTTACTGCAGTGAGATATCAGCCCTTGCTTCCCCTCCCCCTCCCTAACCCCTTTTCACCCACTATCTATTGCTCAGTTATTGTGTCAGAATCAAAAACATAAAAATAAAAAATAAAAAAGGCTCTTTGTTGTATTCAGTTTTCTCCTCAAGAGCATGTCTCTGTATGGGGAGGTAGAGTTTTGAGTGGGAAGTGGGAGGTGAGGGTGGTGGGGGGTGGGGGACTTCCTCAAGGACAAACCTGTATGTACAATGCATCACCATCTCCCTAACCATAGGTACAACATGAATGCTGTCAATAACTCCTTTAACTCCTTGCCCACCCACCCCCACCCCCCTTTATTCCTCTCTTTTATCAATTAACCTGTTCTGAACCTGCCAGCTCTAAAATGTAAAAAACAAAACAAAAAAAACATGCACTACAGACCTCACTACAACCACAGGGTTCACAAAAAGTTAAGGACCAGTCAAGAGCTTGGCACAGTTTCCTCTTCTAAGGCATGGTGAAATGATGCTCAAATTCCAGCAAAACAGCAGTGAGGTGTGCGGCCAGTGTAATGAACATCACTCACAACTCAAAGGCGCTTTCTTCCTCATGCACTTCCTTTTGTTTGTTTGGGGTTGTTTTTTTTGGGGGGGGTTAACAATGAAAAACCACAGCTATTATTTATAAATCACTGAACAACTGGTCATTTTTTGGCTGAAACATTGATTTCTTCTTCAAATGGCATTTTTCAACCTTTTCATGGTGCATGTGTGCCTGAAACAGCCATTAGTGTACTCAACAAGAGCCAGGCAAAACACCATGTGCAACCTGCATATATTATCTTTCCTCTTGTTTCACATTTTATAAAAATGTACCTGCTCTTACGAAGTGGTCCAGAACTTTTTGTAAAGTCTGTACATACTGCATGGGGTAAGTATACATGCAGAGAGACAGTGGAAAATGTGATTTATCTGCCCTACATGAACAGCGCAATTCTGGGGCCAAGTAAAGCAATAGAGGTCCAATTCGCCTATTCCCATTTCACCCACTCTTTGGTCACGCCGCCACCCATTTCACCTACTGGCCAGTCCTGTTTTGCCTATTCAGCCTCTCTCTCTCTCTCTCTCTCTCTCTCCTCTCTCTCTCTCTCTTTCAAACATACACACATACATACACTAATGTTTGTGCACAGACACTATAATCAGATTCTATGAACGCTTAAAATCTCTATGGGTTTTAACCCTTTGAGTCCTGACCACCGCTTTACCGGTGGTGGGGAGGGTTGGCATAATGCCTGGCCACCAGCTGAGCGGTGCGTAAACACTTGTGTCGTGTTTTGCTATTGGTTGACTAATATTGAAGAGCCAATCAGAAAAACCGTAATATTCTGACGTCAGCGAACGTAATACCAACATTGCCGCGCCTTTTCACTGTGTTTTGTGTATGTGCTTTGGATAAAAAAAAGATCGATTTCTACCATGAAGCATGCAGAGTCTCAACCTGACACGCCTCCTTTATCAACTGATTCTGCATGCTCAGATTCATTTTCAACATTACTATCTGTAGCAAAATCATCCGATTCGAATTCCACCTCACTATCAGAGTAATCATTGTCATACTCTACTTCCAATAAATCATCAAGCATATCAATTACTTGCTGCGTTGTGTACAGTTGTTTTCTCGCACGTTTTGTCCCTGATTTCTGCCCTGATGGGCCAGGTTGAGACTCTGCACGCTTCAAGTGTTTACGCACTGCTCAACCGGTGGCTGGGCATTATGTCATTTTTCTCTGCCACCGGTAAAGCGGTGGTCAGGGCTCAAAGGGTTAATGAAGACAGGGCAAAATATCATCATGAGTGTTTTCACCAAAGTGACTTCCGAGTGAATATAAAGCAACTGGATTTAGGATATAGCTTTTGTCATTGTCCAAAGTAAAAGAGGCAGACCCATTTTGTTGCTTCAAAATTACTGACACAAAGACCAGACAGTGAACATAAGACCATGACAGCCATGAAAAAAGTGAGCTTTTGGGGGTTTGGGGGTTTTTTTTCAGAGAAACACAGACCCACATGCACACACACAGAGCAGCTGAGTACATACACAGACAGCGAACTGGCAAATGGGGATCACCACTTTTGTGATAGGTGAATTAAGAATAGGCAAAGTGGGAATGAGTTAATGGGAATAGGCGAATCAGGATGACCCCAGTACTTTGAACCTTTCACTGCTGTGCTAAAACAGAAGCCAACACTCTGCACCCTCATCATGTGCAAAAAAAAAAAAAGTGTGGACTATTCTGACATCATGTTAGGTTAATTTCATTAAATACAGACTGTCATGGCATCAAATATCATCTGCTTGCTATCCTGCTACTGTTAAGCTACAGACACTGATGATGCCAAAAGATCTTGGCATCATCCTATTGTTATCACACAGACAACATCAAACACTTTTTACAGACATTTGTTTTCATAAGTAGACAGTCTAAAAACCTACAAAAAGGTAAAAATAGATCTATAGCCACTGTTTTCTTTTTGTTTTGTTTTTTGTTTGTTTGTTTGTTTGTTGTTGTTTTCCTTTCAATCTGCTGGTCAGGCATCTGCTTGGCAGATGTGGTGTAGCGTATATGGATTTGTCCGAACGCAGTGATGCCTCCTTGAGCTACTGAAACTACTGAAACTACTACTTTCAATCAGAGACAAGAAGGCATACAAGAAACATGAAAATAGAAATCTACTGCTCCCTCCTACAAGAGGATTACAATAACAACTAAAATGGTGGCAAACACTCATGGCAATACCCTCTAACTGAGTGTGTGTGTGTCCGTGGTAAAGTCTGATACTGGCATTTTTTCGCTTTTCCTAAAAATGTCAAATTAAAACCTCCCAGTTTAAGACAAATGTTGAACCACTGAATGTCATGTTACCTGAACAAAAAAAACAACCAACATTTCTTACAGTAAAACCTCAGCTTCAGAGCCTAATCAAATGGATTTTTTTTTTCTTAAAAAAAAAAAAAAGAAAGAAAGAAAAGAAAAGAAAAGAAGCATGTTTCTTCAAGAAATTAAATACGCACAGACTGAAATAAGACAAAATTCTTTTCTAATCAAAGACAAAGTACAGTTCTACAGGTCCTTGGTGTCACATTCAACTATACTCAAATCTAAAATGTAGTACAACTGTTGTGGTCTCTGTCAAGATGCATAGAGGAAACAATCTTTATTCATCTCCTAACCCAGATACCCCCACCCCCACCCCCCTGCATGCACCTCACCTATGCTGCATAATCTGTGCACGGTGAGAGTTGACAAGGGAGTGATCATACATACAATTAAAACGAGTACTAAACAACCCGCCTTCACCATCCTTGCACAGACATTCAATTTTTCTCCCTACTTTTTATTTGTCTGACAAATGAAGCATACAGGTGTAGCTTAATATCAAATAAGATCCACATGCAGAAGAAGGACACATTCATGAATCTTTTTTTTTTTCTTCTTCTTTGTCCGTGTTTGAAGGGATGATGATAATAGATGTGATTTTATGGCAGAGTTAGCAGCTTCCTGAAAAAGTGCATCATTGGATCTTGGGACTTCATCAAACCATTACCATGCGGTATCCTTTGACAATATCCATGCACCATTCTGAGATAGTGTTTGCCCTTGCCTTCAACTTAAAACACTGCTGATGGTTGCATCATCTGCGCTTAGCAAAGTTTGAAGTTTGACAGTGCAGAGTATAGCTAGAAGTTTGCTCTCTGACAAACAGCAACTGTGTGATGCCTTTGCTGACACAAAACATTTAATCAGGCCTCCCACTTCCAACACTGATGGTTCCAACTTCAATCCCTTGCAGCGAATATGCCAACAGCACTAAATAGTCTGTCCTCTCTCCTCTCTGTTCAGTTTCACACATGGATCATGAACACACAGAGAGGAGCAACCAGTGACAACTGAGGGCAGAGTAAAGCAACCACCAACAACTGTTCACTGTCTCAGAATCCTGAGAGCTATCACTTCCACTCTGCCAGTCCTGTTTTCTGGGAACAGTTCCAAATAGTATTTCACACAACGCATGTCAACCAAACTTTCCAAACACTGTCATCTGTTTCTTTCTTGCAAAACTCAACCCCCGTTTTACCAGCAAACAATTCATACAACCAACTTCAGCGTTCACTCCAGAATAAAATTCCCGCTCTGATTTTTTGTAGGTGTCAGCTTTAAGATGCGTTCCTTGAGTTAATTCACACAAGAGGGGAAAAGTTTGTTTTTTTTTAAATTAAAATTAAAAAACAAAGGACAGCAGAATGTCAACAGCGTGCACCAGCGTTGTGTGGAACGAACAGGTGGTGGCAGGCCACAGTGGATTTGCTGGCCCAGTGGTTATCACAGATAGCACCAGTTTGAGGGGCGGGGGGCAGGGAGGGGGATCCGGCCCCCACACCCCACCCCACCCCACTCCCACACCCACCCCCCCGGCAACCTACCGTCATACCTCTGCCCCCAAGTCCTGAACACCGGTGTCGGCGATGGGCACAAAGTGGTCATGCAGGTGGACCAGGAGGATGGTCTTCCCCTCCAGGGGGGAGCGGCGCAGGGAGTCCTTGTGGTTGGGGGTCCAGCGGTGCACCACCGTGCCCTCCATGCCGGAGCGTGGAACCCACACCCCCCAGCCGTTCTTCCCTCCGTTCTGCCGCCACTCCTCCCGCGGCCACTGCACGTCCAGCAGGCGGCCCAGGTTGATGGAGTCGTACACCTGGCTGGGGTCCGTGATCTGGAACACGCACAGAGCACTGTCATGAGATGTTTGCTGCAGTCTTGTTGGACACATCATCACACTTCATCTGACCTTGCACAGCTCTTGCTTCAGCCCTGCCTGAAATGATCAACTATTATTCCTGTCAGAGAACAAATCTACACAATGCAATGGAAACCACACACTTGAAGCCTTTCACTTCTGACTGCAGACATATCCATGGTTTAGGGGTAACTGCATAATGGCATCTAGCCACTCATATGCATACGCTTACCTCCCTTGCAAAAGGCAACTGGCTTCATGAGTGTTTGAAGCAAGTTCTTGGCAACTTTTAGCTCGATTTTCATGCGTTCTTTGTGTGTTTTATAAAGCAAAAAGCTGTTGAGCGTGTCAACATGGCTGCCAGAACATACAGTACAGAAGAGCTAGCACAACGTCAACAATAGCAACTACGAGCATGTGATAGAAAACCAAATGTTGTTGATCAGCTGAAGTGATGCTGGTTATCTTGATGATGATTACACGCTACAAGACAGATCAACAGGAAGGGGGCGGGGTCGTGTCAGATGTGGGTATAGGAAAAAAAAAAAAGTTTGAAACCTTCATTTTGGGGTTTTCATCTACTGTAAAACCCTCCAGATAAAATCTTCAAGACAGAACATTGTTTACAGCGAGTTTTGTGTTGTAATATTGTGTGACAGTGTTTGTGGGTGTTTGGGTGGCAGACTGTGTGTGTGGGTGTATGTTGAGTGGTTATATACAGTGTTTATGCTTAAAACATGACAATGCAGGAAACAACATGACTGCACTGGGTCGTGTCTAATACATTTACTTATATTTCAGCACTATTTCCCATCGTAAATAAACAAACTTATCAACTTGGATTTTCTTCTTTTTTTTCAAAATATCCTGTGTATTTTTTTTTTCCTAAAAATCTGCGCATCTCCCTGATTGGGAGTTACCTCATCCTGTCAACACTAAAGCTATGATGATTATATCCTCTATTCATTTTCCTTCAAGGAAACATATACTTTTACATACTTTTGAGCATAATTTTAATTTTTGAGAATTTTTTTTTGAGGCTGGTGATTATTTTGCAAAAATCACAAATAGTAACGGAAGTGAAAGGGTTAAAGAACAAACCCAGAAAACATGGCAGTACAAAATCTACACATCAAAAGAACCTACACTTTCTTAGAAACTGAAGCAGTTTCAAATTTAAGGAAGCGTCAGAGCATGCAGACAGATCCATATATGCTACACCACATCTGCTGCACAAACAAAAATAAAAATAAAATAAAAACAAAATTCTAAAACGGCAGCCGATGCCGAACACATGCCCCAACGCGCTTATCAGGCCTGTTTCCCCCTCCCCTGAGAAGAAAAGAAAAGAAAACCCACCAACCAAAACTCCCCACCAAGAAAACAAACCCACTCACCCTGACACGCTGCAGTGGGGCCTGGGGGGCGGGGTCAGAGATGAGGTTGGCGAGGGAGGCGAGGGCGCTGGGCTTGCTGGCACTGGAGGCCGTCGACACCAGGCTGCCGCGGTTCCCCAGGCTCTGCAGCGGGATGTCCACACCCAGACCCCCCCCTCCTCCACCACCACCGCCCCCACCACCCCCCAAGCCCTGACCCGCCGGGCTGTTGTTGCTGCCTGGGGCAAAGCACGCCTGGCCTGTGAGGGCCACACAGAACAAAACGTGTGATGATGTTGATGATAAAGTGTTTATGTATAGCACTGAATTTTTGTCATAATAAAAAATCTATATATAGCGCTGACAGAAGAAAATAACAAAAAGCAATGGACTAACAGCATTCACTGCAGAATGGACTTGAAATCCATTTGCAGAAACCCAGGGGTTTTTTTGACACACAACCGACAGACCTGGAGGAATCTATTGAATA
This sequence comes from Babylonia areolata, assembly GCF_041734735.1. NCBI lineage: Eukaryota > Metazoa > Mollusca > Gastropoda > Neogastropoda > Buccinidae > Babylonia > Babylonia areolata. Next base: position 31,441,449 of record NC_134896.1, read on the forward strand.
GTTATCATGTGCAGTACTCCGATAACTCTTCACAGAGTTGAGACAGAAGAAGATATAGTGCTGAATCTTCGTAATAATAAAGTATTCATGTAGCACGGAATCTTTGTATACTTGAAAAAAAAAATTGTATGCCACTGATTTTTCAAAATAATATTCACATCTATAAAGAGAGTGCTGATTCTATGTAATATATAAAGTATTTAAATACACTATTTTTTGGTAATAATAAAGTATCTATATACAGTGCTGAATCTTTGTAATAAGAAAAGCACTCATACATAGCGCTGAACCTCTGTAATAAAAATGCAATTATATATAGGACTGAATCTTTGTATTGTAATAACAAAGTAATTATACAGTGCTGATTCTTTGTAATAATCAAGTATTCATATTGCACTGATTTTTTCTAATAAAAAAAGTATTTGTACTGCACCTATTCTTTGTAACAATAAAGAATTATATTGCAATGATTCTTTTTAATAATAAGGTATTCAAACAGCTCTGAATTCTTTTTGACATTGTAGTCCTGATTTTTTGTAGTGACAAAGACAGTAAGAATCACAACCCTGCCGCAGTCTTCAACAACTGGTCAAGGTACAGTACGTGTAATCAAAATGCATTTGATAATATCCCCTCATAAGGAGAAAACTGCCATGAGGAGAGACAAGACGACAATGTACTGAATCTGTACCCAGCATACTGGTCAGGCCTTGACACCCTGAGTTCGTAAAATAAATAAAAAAATAAATAAATAAAACAGCAATAACATAAAAATAGATCATACTAACAATATATTGCACTTACATGGCCCAAACTCCCCATAGGTGGGCTTTAAGCGCCTCACATAAAACAGTATATGAATAAATAAATAAATAAAACTAAAAAGAACGTACTGAGTGCGGAGGCAGCCGCCTGGTGACTGACAGTGTAGGCATGGTCCATGTCCAAGGAGGAGCTGCCCCCTGCACACGTGGCGTCACACCGCCGCCGCATCCTGAAAGCAAACACACACACACCACCTGTTTTCCCTCTTCTTAATGAACTCTTTCAATCCTGCCTGCCACTTTAGAGGGGCCAGTAGTTTATCACTCTGAAGAAAACCGCATTTATCTACCCTTTGCCCTCGTTTCCTGGGTCTCCAACCGCTTGAAAGTCTTCTTCTGTCGGGTCAACTGAATTATAATCGAAGACAGTTGCAGTCAGTAAACCA
>NC_134896.1:31447658-31602658 GCF_041734735.1 Babylonia areolata
ATGACTCAGAACAATATTGTCCCCTGTACAGTCTCTAACGCTTCTGTAACTTTTCTTTTTGCAGTCCAGGGCATCATTTCAATGGTGAATTGGGGATTCCAAATCATTTACGGTGGACTTCTCTATTCTTCTTATATTTCTTGGATGCACTTTGCACATGCTCTGGTTTTCATCAGTTAAATAGTTTCCATAAGCACCAATCAGGTAATTAAATGATGGTATTTCACATTATTTGATGATACAATAAAAAGTGGGTCACAATATTTCAAAAAAATCTATCCAAAAAAAGAAAAAAGAAGACAAAACATGCAAAGCTTTGCAAAAATTTGGCAATTACCCAGAAGAGTTGTTGGAAGCCGCCCCAAGAGCTCGTCGGCCCAACAGACTGAGAGCGAAACATAGCGACACCAGCATGGAAGACTTCTCACTGTCCACCATCTGGAAAACACATTCCATTCTTCTCATTCTGGTTCAAAAGGTTTTGATGACATGAAATTACACATGCTTTTTAAATGCCTTAAAATATATAGCAGTTATTGATTACAGTGAGAACATCCTCGATCTAATCATTCATTTATTCAATACTGTTGGTTATGGGCCAGCCAGCCACATCAGGCCATATCAGGGCTGTTAAGACTGTCAATATCACAGATGAGAAAAAAAACTGGAAAAGAAAACTAGGCACAAGTACATATTAATGCACATAAACCTTGGACATGCCTCTGACATTGACCACTCAATCAATTTTTCGCCAGAGGATAAAAAAACAAAAACAACACCATAACATGATCATAATTGTACATTAAACACAAACTCATAAACAATAACAGGCATACTAATCCTTAACCCTCAAAGTGCTGGATATAATAAAACATACTTACAGAAATCATGCTTAAAACAAAGGGATAGTTTGCCTGTGCTCTGATTTGGGGCATTTGTATGCTTATCAGTAAGAATAAATAGGTAAACCTATACATTTTTGGAAAGTAGAGTGAATGAAGAATCAGATAAAAGTAAGAAAAAGGCTGTACCTTGTATATAGTTGGAGATATTCCATAGGATATAATTGACAAATTTTGCACACTCGTTTTCCAAAAATGTCAACCACAATGTTTATAGGTATTTTCACATCTTTTACAGAGTCAAAATCTCAAAATTGGAATTAAACTGTACAAAAAATGTTCTGGCTGCAGAATCATGATATGAATATAACTGAAACAATGAAATTATAAGCATTGTATTATTTGTTTGAGACACACCCACCGACGCCACGCACGCACACATCTACAATACTTTATGCAATCACAGGCAAAAACAGAAACAAATGTTTTCTTTTTGCTCATGTTGCTTTCAAAAGCAGCAAGAATGCTTTAAATCAAAATAATTTCCAGTTTTCTAGCTTGATTTGGTCAAGAAATCGCAATAGACCCATGCCTAACCCACTTTACCACCCCTCCCCACCCCCATCACCCACCCCCCAGTTTTTGTGGCTGGAGACACAAAACTGAATGAACAACAAGCAAGCCAGCATGCCCAAGTGTCAAAATAACAAAGCCGTTTTCACCAGAATCCCTGTCAGCAAATGAATCATCACTAGTGACAAGGTCACTCATTTCCTGAGCTTTGTCAACTTCAGTGTCACTCATTGTTTACAAAAAATACGAAGATCTGGACTTATAAACTCGGTCAAAGTTTGTGCAAACACAAGCAGGGAGGCAGTAACACCAGAACGAGGCAGTTTTACGAAGGCTGCCGAGCATAGCCGTACGATGTCGGACCTTATGTAAACAGAGCCACGATCGTGGCCCATCGCACTTTACCGGGAAAGCCACGATCGTGGCTCATCGCGCTCTCCGGGTTAAAATAACCAGCAGGCAAATCACACATCTCAGGTGCAAAAAAAAAAAAAAAAAAAAAAAAGAATATAACACAGTAAGAATGTTCAATTATCAAGTCCAGAAAAAAAAAAAGCAAAAAGCAATTGCATGTAAATAAAAATTTAGCACAGACTGTTTCATTTATAGTACCAAATTCTTAAGCATCTTAATTAGTTTCCCTTCACTTCAATATGATGATGTTTAAAGCACTTACAGCAGTTTCTAGTGCATATTGTTTCCTTTCTTACTGCGTGCGAGTCTTTGAATGTTATGATTTAAAAACTATAGGACATTATTGCATACATATTCACCCCCGAAAACAGAGTATGGCTGCCTACGTAGTGGGGTAAAAATGGTCATGCGCATGAAAGCCTGCTCATGTACATGTATACATGTGAACGTGTGAGTTGCAGCCCACAAACGAAGAAGAAGAAGAAGCAGACATGCTCTTGTATTTTCTATTTGATGCTCTTTTGTCACCTGCCTATCTCTCTGTATCTAGATCCCTTTTTTTCGTATCCATTCCCCCCTCCCTTTTTTTCCTATCCTTTTTTGTTGTTGCTGTTGTTGCTGCCTTTTTCTACTTTTTTGTCTTCCTCTTCTTCCAATGTTTCAATACATGTATGCACTTATTTGTATATATTTTAAATTGGATTAAAAGAAATAAAAAAATTAATAATGATAAAAATAAAATAAAATCATTTATTTTTAAATCACTTTATGTAGGGGACATGTACATCAGTGAACTGTATTTTTATCCGAGCCATCAAAATGACCTGGGGACAACTGCTGATAAAAAAAAAAAAGTCTACAGAAATCCAAGTTCAGTTCAGTTACTCAAGGAGGCGTCAATGCGTTCAGACGAATCCAAATGTACATGCTACACCACACTGAAAGAGAACCAATGATCAAGGCATCACTAACCCTGTCCTGGCGTGAGGCACAGTACTGGATCCAGGGCAGGTACATGCCGCAAAAGGACTGGCGGGAGATGCCCGAGAGGCGCATGTCAAAGTCCTCATCCACGTGGTTGCTGAAGGTGGGGTCAAGGTCGCAGTAGAAGTCCTCGGCCACACGCTCCAGGCCCTGCTGGATGCTGGGGTTCTCGATCCACTGCTCCAGGCGTGGGGACCGCACCATGTAGTAGATGATGCTCTGGGGGACAATTGTCATTATTACTGTCACTGTTTGGGTTTATCATAAATATATACTGGGCTCAACGTTCAGCTTATATCACAGATTGACATTAGCTTACAGCTGTGCCAACAGCAAAGTGAGAGCTGTATGATCAATGGTAGCCAGGGGGACAAAGGGGAGGTTACCTACTTCCAGGAGGTTATCGGCTGTAGTACTTTCGTTTTCTCCGCATAGGCGGATAGTAGTTTGCACAGGACAGGAATGTCAGACCCCTGCCGGAGTCTGCACTAGTTGGGTCACGGTTAAGTATGTGTAATTAAACAATGGTTTCTCCATTGCAATGGGAAGTTTTTGCAGCTTAGTCTCTTGTGAAGGACTATGACTCTCAAACTAGGAAGCAAGATTGCACTGGCTCGTAGTGCTGTGGGAACCATCCCAACGCCGACTGTCCTAAAACCCTCTTGGCCGAGAGAGTGTGGATGTAACTTGGGCAAGACACTCTCCACTGTAATCAAATTCTAGCCCAGTTAGTTGAGACAGCAGTTGCCTCCTCTGCTGTTCTGATGGTCATAGTTAGTCACAACTACCATACATCATTCTCACACACACACACACACACACACACACACACACACACACACATATCTGGTGTAAAAAGGTTTAACTAGTAAACAATAAACAACTAAAGTATTATATATAAAAAATAAACAAATAAATAAAAAATTCTCTCTACAACACATAAAAACACCAGGAACTTCATGTGTAGCATATTCCGTTTCCTTTTCAGAGCCCTCAACAAACACACACAGCAACAAGCATCTCACCCATCCATTCCCTCACCTTTATGTAGTAAGTGAGCCGCTTGTTAAACACAACACAACACAACACTAACACCCCTTCACCTTCATGTATCATATGATGAGAGCCTTGCGCAGCTTGTACAACACAATGCAATGGAATACAATAAAATACAACACCCCCTCACCTTGATGTAGTAAGTGATAAAGGCCTTACACAGCTCATACAACACAGTACAGCACAAAACACAGTTCGAACACCACACCACACCACACCACACCACACCAGAACACAACACCCACACCCCCTCACCTTGATGTAGTACGTGACGAGGGCCTTGCGCAGCTCAAACACCTGCAGCATGGAGGCAGCCGAATTGTCGGAGATGGAATAACCTTCCAGCACATACTTGGCCACCACCACTTCCCAGGCCAGCCACCGCTGGTTGAATGCTGCATTCAGTGACAGCAAGTGCGGCAGGTGTCCCGGCTCACAGCAGCAGAAACCTGTAGTTTGATGCCCTCATGTTGTCATAGTATTTTAGTTTGACGCACTCTTTTTGTCATAGTGATTATTTGTTTGCTTTGTTTGCTATTTGCCACTGCATGTGTGCTTGTGCATTCCATCTTCCTGTGTGCATGGAAGACATGAATACTCATGAATACTCATGGCAGACAAGACTTCAAGCCACAGAAATGCGGTGTTATCGCAAAATACCAAACATCTGACACACTGATCACATCACTAATGAACAGGTGCACCAAACCACCAAACAACACACTGGACCTTATGAAGCTCTGCTGACATCAGTTAGAAAAAAATACGAAAGTTACACTGGTATGGCCATGTTACAAGACCCAATGGCTTTGTTAAAATAATCCTCCAAAGAACTGTTCAGGGAGGAAGGAGGGTGAGAGAGAAAAAACAATGGACTGACACATGACTGAAAAACCTTGAGTTCTTCTGAGTCGCGCCCCAATTTCTCTTCAGAGTGTAGAGGGAGAAGAAAGACACTTTTGGGGGGAGGGGAGGGTTGTTATTGCCACACTCACATGCGGTCAGATTTATTACATGGATTCGCTTTGAGTAGAAGAAGAGTAATAATAATATATGTATCTATAAAGCGCTCAGTCTTGAACAAAAACAAATAAAAGCGCTTTAACAACAAACTTTCATGTGCCTATATAACTCTGAAATCCGGTAATGAAAAACACATCTTATCAATACATCCAGATGCACGAGTTAAAATGAAAAATGAAAAGTCAGCGCTCTACCTTCATTATCTTCAATGCCTTCTGTGATGGCCTCCACCTCTCGCTGCTGACAGTATGTACCTGGAATAATGTCACAAAACACAAATGTACTGAATTAGGTCAATGAAATTATGTCACGCCACACACATTACTGTAACAAGTCCCTGAAATAATGTCACACTAATGCCTTAAGCTCCCTGAATGGTACTGGTCAAGGGTATGGATGAAAATTCCAGACCCTAAAACGTAAAACACATTCTTCCAAGACTTTACAGCTCTGAAAATGGTTCTCTCATTCCTCTGTGACATTTTTTCATTACTTACAGGACTCTGTGCGCACCCTGCCTCACCTCTGAACTCCCTCAACTCTGAGCTCCAATCCTTTCACCCCCTCAATCTGAGCTCCAATCCTTTCACCCCCTCAACTCTGAACCCCGATCCTTTCACCTCCTCACCTCTGAACCCCAATCCTTTCAGTCTCACCCCCTCATCTCTGAACTCCAATCCTTTCAGTTTCACCCCTTCACCTCTGAAATCCAACCCTTTCACCCCCTCACCTCTGAACTCCAATCCTTTTACAAACACCACCCCCCCACCCTCCTCCCCACCCCCACCCCCCTGCTACCCCTCACCTCTGAACTCCAGCCCCCGCAGCTGGAAGGTGACGAGGCCGTTGCCGATCTCAATGATGTGGACCAGGGCGTTGAGGTAGTCCGAGGCCATGATGAAGCAGTCGCCCTGGGTGTAGCCCCCCCATCGACCCAACAGCAGGTCCCCACACAGTGAGTGCTGTAGGGACCGTGTCAGGTGCTCATAGAATATCGAGTTCAGGTTGTTGTCATCGGCACCTGAAACTCAAAAGAACCCAAACAGAGCCTCAGACTGTTGTCATCACAGCACCTGAAATTCAAAGGAACCCAAACAGAGCCTCAAACTGTTGTTGTCACAGCCCCTGAAATTCAAAGAAACCCAAACAGGGCCTCAAACTGTTGTCGTCACAACGTCTGAAAATCAGAGAAACAAAAACAGGGCCTCAGACTGCTGTCGTCACAACGTCTGAAAATCAGAGAAACACAAACAGGGCTTCAGACTGCTGTCATCGGCACCTGAAACTCAAAGAAACCCAAACAGAGCCTCAGACTGTTGTTGTCGTAAGCACCTGAAACTCAAAGAAACTCAAACAGGGCCTAAGACTGTTGTTGTCAGCACCTGAAAGTCAAAGAAACCCAAACAGGGCCTCAGAATGTTGTCGTCTGCACCTGAAACGTAAAAAAACCCAAACAGGGCCTCAGACTCTTGTCATCAGCACCTGAAACTCAAAGATACCCAAACAGGACCTCGGTTGTTGTCGTCAGCACCTGAAACTCAAAGAAACCCAAACAGGGCCCCCTCCTATTAAACGTAGTGATGATGTTTTCATTGTATACAAAATATGGTGACTGGACTGTTGTCATCAGCACCTTAAACACAAAAGAAACCCAAACGGGACCCCCTTACATAACATATAGTGTTGTGATGGTTGTCATCTGAGGTTTTCAAAAAAATAAAAATAAAATACTACTAACTGCAAATATTAACCATCACACCAAAAACCACAAAACACGCCACACACACACACGCACGCCCGCACGCTTGTGTACACACAGAATCCGCACACATGCATATATACGCACATACACACACATTGATTGAACACCCATCCACAAGCAAACACATTATTTGCAGACTTCAATCAACAACAGAGACTACTATTTGCTTTGTGAGTGGTAACTGTACTAAATCCTGGTAGCAGTGTGTGCACAGTATAATACAATTGTTCTAAAACAATACCCAAACAGGGCCTCCTTATGCAAAATATTGTGTTGTCGTTGTTGTCATCAGCAAAAAAACAGTCTCCTTGCATGAAATCCAGTGATAAGATTGTTGCCATCAGCTCCTAAAACCAAAAAATCAAGCATGGCTTCCTTCCATAAAATGCAGTGTTGATGTCGTTTTAAAAAAAGGGAAAAAAAAGAAAAAAACAGCCAACACAGGGCCATCAAACCAACGCTTTGAGAACAGTGTGAGAGCTTCTTGGAACACAGTAAAACATCTGGGAAAGTTTCTTACCAGGATTTCGTTCCAGCTGTGAAGCCAGACGGGTATTGCTATGATCCACACGCTTTGTGCTGAAACAGAAGGTATTGGCAACAATATGTTATCACCGATAAACTGGAAGCATTGGAAGTGGGAAAGCCAAACGCACTGAATACAATACAACTGCACTAGGATGTCAAAAACTCAAACTGAATAAGGAATCAAGAATATCTAATCCTTTGACCCCTTGTTGGGCATGGAGGATAAAACAACAAAATCAGAACTTAAACAGTAATTCAAACAAGTGAAATTAGACATTAAAAGCAATCATGTCATCTTGTTTTCTTTCAAACAAATTCTCATCCCTGCTTTTAACAAATTGTGAAAATAAAAAACTGTTTAAAATATTTCTTTGGAATCATGATAAAATGAAATTTTCAGTCTGAACAAGTAATTTGTGTACTGAATTAATGATAAAACGTAAACATCATGTGGATCAGAAAACCAGGATTGCGGATAGATGTAAGAATGAAAAGGGCAGAAATTTTATCAGTCTGAACTGAAGCAGATTGCTCGGTCACCCTTTCACTAACAGCGGAAAGAGCATTTCAACTTGATAAAATCAGATACAGCTTTACTGTCAGCAAATAGAAATTTTGTCTTTCAGACTGAATTATGAGAGAGCGGACATTAATTTCCTTCAGCAGATAAACTTGTCTGCCAGATGGTTTAGTTGTCACGGACTGTTAGACATGTGGGTATTGACTTACTTGTAGTCTCTCTCCCAGAACTTGACGGGTCGGACGTAGGAGGTGATGAAGATGGCACTGCCCAGGAAGGGGTTGAGGGGGGTGGAGAACAGGGACGACACTGCCGCCTGCAGGAACAGCATGGCTGAATCTGCACCTCTGTCAAGGTCATGTCATACCCATGTTGTCCTTTCACACGCTCACACACCTCCTCTCCATAATTATCTGTTATTTACATTAACATTACACTGACTCTCAGTGCTGCAGCCTTGGGGGCTAGTTGGCCCTAGGGAACCCACCCAACATCGACTGTCCTGGTGATAAGAAACTCTAGGGAGAGCTGGACAGTATGAGGTCTTCAGAGAAGAAGCCCCCCTCAGTCAAGTGTTTCAGCCCTTAGCTCCTTACACTCTAGGGGGCTGGGCCGCACCCAGGTCATGACTCCTGGATGCCCTTGTATTGCCGCCTTTTCTTTTTCTTTTTTTTCCTGGTCCTCAGCAGGTTTGAACCCGCACCTCCAGGGTGGTCGCCACTTCAGAACTGAGTCACATTTTCTGGCAGACATTTTAACCACTGAGCCACTGTATGCCTAGTTTGAGTAGGGAAATTTAATCCTTATGATGTTTACTTTCATTCCTCCTCGACCAGATCCAGCTGGAACTCTTTTCTGCTGCTTCTGCCATTGCCTTGAGAGCCCATGTCCTCTCTCTGCCAGAATCGACAGCTGTTTCCCGAGGCTGTAGGCAGATGCGCCCACAAATCCTCTTGCACCAATCTCTCTATGGCGAGGACTTTGGCTTGGAAGCCAGATTCTCTCAGGCTGCTGGCTAGACTAGTACACTTCTCGGTCTTGTAGATGTGGGCTTCCTCCATTCTGCTTTAGTATGGCACAGTGAGCTCAATCAGAATCGCTTGTTTCCTAAAACCCTCTTGGCCGAGAGAGTGGGAATGTAACTATATATGCTACATCACATCAGTTTGAAAAGGTAAAAAAATGCATATAAAAAAAAAAGACAAAGAAAGAAAGAGCAAATGCTTATCATTTCAACCAATATGCTGGTGAGGCCTCAGAGCACATTCTCACCAGGTAACAACTAAAACTGACCAGGTTGATTGACAAAGCTACTGTGTTGTATTAATCTTTTGTCACAACAGATTTCTCAACATGAAATTCATTTCTATTCTTATCAAAGTGGGTTTTTCTACGTAATCTTGCCAGGGACAACCCTTTTATTGCTGTGAGTCTTTTAATGTGCACTAAGTGAACGGTACGTCAGTTTATCGTCTCATCCGAATGACCAGCATCCAGACCATCACTCTAGGTCTTGTGGAGGGGGAGAAAATACTAGCGAGTGAGGGATCTGATCCTGAGCAGTTTCTCTCACTTCTTTGGCAGACCAACAGGCTACCACCTACCTGTCCACTGCACAACAGGAGACATGTGAAACACAATGCCATTTTATAGATATATATATATATAGCATATTAATTATATGTTCTACGTTATATCAACTACATGTTAACAAAGGATACGAGGCACGCTGAAGGGCTGAGCAAAGGCGTGGAAGGCCGACCCCCACGTGATCTGCCAGGGTGCAATGTAGGTGATGATGAACTTCATCTTCAGCATCAGGTCACAGAACTGTGCAACATCCATGCACATCATCATCATCATCATCATAATGATAATAATAATCATAATCATAATAATGATGATTTTTTTAAAATAATAACAATCATAATAGTAACAATAATAATGAAAATGGTAGTGACAATAATTGGTATTTATAGCACACTCTACCTCCTTAACACACAGGCCCAGAGTGTGAACAATTAACAAAAGTATGGGAAAACTATGCTTACAAAAACTAACTCTTACATAATGCGTTCTACCTCTTCGGCAAAGGGGCTCAGAGTGCTAACAATTAATATCAATATGGGAATAGAATTAGTAAAAAAAAAAAAAGAAAGCAAAACACTATAATCCAGACTCAGAAGCAGGATAAATGGACTGGGTCAATGACAAAGCAAGTACAAGTGTGCGCACCTGCATACACACACACACACACACACACACCACATGCCACATGCCAACACCAAGATATCTATGAAAACAGATTTGTACTGGTGTAATCAACAGCCAGGCACAGACAAGGAAAAAGTAATTAAAAAGTGTGTGTGGGGGGGGTGTCCCTAAAATTACGTGACCTAGTTTTTTAATCAAACTTAGGAGAGAGGGCGAGAACAGAATTTGAACCTAGACCCTCGCAGACACTGTGTTGGCAGACAAGTGTCTTAACCACTCTGCCACCTTCCTTCCTCACCTTGCACACCAGAATGGACATGAAGAAGTAGTCGACAAGGAATGTTTCAGAAGCGGTGCGATAGTCGTACTTGAAGAAGAAGTAGGTGAAGGTGATGATCATGTACTGGCGGGGTGTGTCCGACATGGCAAACCTCAGCATCTTCAGCCCGCACACCACCACAACAAAGGGTCCCACACTGCAAACAAACACACACATCATTATACCATGTGAAAAATCTTCAAACCGCACTACACCACAACAAAGGGTCCCACACTGCAAACACACACACACACACACACATCATTTTACCATGTGAAAAATGGATTCAGACCAGCCATCACCATAATGAAGGGTTCCACACAGCACACACATACACCATTATCCCATGATAAAAATGTCTTGTATTATTATTTTGTCAAAACAGATTTCTTTGTGTGAAATTCAGGCTGCTATCCCTGCAATGAGCCTGTAGCAAAAGTGCAGCACCACCCTTTTTTTTCTTTCTTTTTTTTCTGCAGGTATATTTGTTTCATTATCATCTATCACATGTAATGTTGTATTTTTCAAAGACTTTTCCAGCCCAGGAAATACTTCTTCATTTTTTCAGAGACTTTTCCAGCCAAGGAAATATTTCTCTCATTTTTTCAGACTTTTCCAGCCCAGGAAATATTTCTCTCATTTTTTCAGAGACTTTCCCACCCAGGAAATACTTCTCTCATTTTTTCTGAGACTTTTCCAGCCCAGGAAATATTTCTCTCATTTTTTCAGACTTTTCCAGCCCAGGAAATATTTCTCTCATTTTTTCAGAGACTTTTCCAGCCCAGGAAATATTTCTCTCATTTTTTCAGACTTTTCCAGCCCAGGAAATATTTCTCTCATTTTTTCAGAGACTTTTCCAGACTCCCATACCATGTACTTTTCCCACCTCCTCGTCTTACACACCCTCCATCCATAAAAAGTGATAATAATAACAACATTTGTATGGCTCAGTTAAGTTAGTTGTCTAAATTAATTCAGACTCAATGAGTTGCAAATCGCAAAGCCATGACCAAAAATGTCTAACCACTCTAAACCATACAAAGACGCACCTATAAGCAGAAAACTGCTAAAAATTAACAGCAGAGAAAACAAAAATCAAAACAATGCCTCACAGAACAGATGAGTTTTTAGCTGGGATTTGAACAGAGGGGGTGTTGGCTGACACTCACAAATTCTTGAACTTGCACACAATGTGGGGGGCGGAGGTGGTGACGGCACACATGAACACAACAGGGTACAGCACATTGCGTTCAATGAACCGTAATGCCAGGAAAAGCTTTTCAAACACCGTCACTTTGGCTGGTTCTGAAAACAGCAACAACCACAAGAAATTTAAAGTGAAGAAAAGAAAAATAATTACTAATGACATGCTACAGAAGCAGTAAAGAATGAGAAGTTATAAATCAAGAATTATCTGTGTTGAGATTTAAAGTAAAGAAAAGAAAATAACTACTATGTTACAGGGGAATTTTCAAGTTGTTCAAAAAAGAATGAAAAGTTAAAGAAAATAACAAGAATCATTTAGAAAGTCTTGTTTGGTTGTTAGAGATGTTAACGATGTCCTTGGAAGTTCATGAGAATGTATGAAGTCAACTGTGACATGATCAGAGCAGAACTTTTATTAAAAAGTTTGTAAAAGTTACAATTAATCAAAATGATTTATGTCTTGGGCTGGTTTTTGGAGTGGTAAATGATGTCCTTATGGGAATGCATGAAGTCAACTTTGACATGTTCAGACCAGAACTAGTAATAATTATATACAGTACTTATATGGCACAAAGTCCCCATATAGTGGACTCAAAGTGCCTCCCATGAAACAGTGCATTATGATGTACAGCACATGCCGACATACCAGGAAAAAAAAACATATCACAAAACATTGCCAGAGACAACCCTTTTGTAGCCATGGGTTCTATTACATGTGCTAAGTGCAGCCTACACATGGGATCTGGGTTTACTGTCTCATCCAAACCAACATCCAGACCACAACTGAAGTGGAGGAGGAGAAAAGAGTGAGATCTGAACCTGTACCTCAGATTATCTAACTTCCACAATGGACACGTTACCATAATGCTACTACCAGCTTAGTACTGAAAAAAAGATTAGAAAAAATATGCGCATCTACACCGTGTGCAAGCAAGGGTGACATGATAACAAGACAGCCAAACTGTTAACTCTGCCACAGCACTCTCACTCACAGAACAAAACAAGACCTTACATCACCCACCAAACGAAACACACACCACAGCTCCCTTCAAGCTATGTATACGCCCCTTTCTAAGGGTCTGTGGCCTTTATGAATAAACCATCTCAATCTCCCTTCCCGCTACCCCACGTTCTGCCCCTCCGTCCTCCTTACAGGGTTCCCCCACACACGGGACAGACAACATGAAAGCTGCGTCCATCTCTTACCTTTCACCTCGAAGAGGTCCCACTCCCTGTTCTTCAGGATGGGGTGAGAGAAGCAGAGCCAGGGGGTTTCCTTGCGTAGCTGGGGGATGATGTAATGGATGATGAAGCCCAGGGAGGCCGTCAGCAGGTACAGCACATCGCTCAGCACAGGCTGCACAACACACCACACCAAGCGCTTCTGTATGATAACTCTGTGACAGGCTTCCACGCTCCCTCCCCCCTTCTGTGTGTGTGTGTGTGCGCGCGTGCGCATCTGTGCGTGTGCATGCATGTGCGCATGCATGTGATTGTGTGTGCGTGTGTGTTGTCATCATCAATGTGTGTGTGTGTGTGTGTGAGGAGGTGGGGGAAGGTATCTGTGGGTGTGGGTGTGGGGGGGGGGGGGGAAGTGGGGTGGTTGGGGATGATGGGAGCGTCGGAGTGTGTGAGGGTGATGGAAGTGTGGGGGGGGGAACCTGGAGTGTGGAGGTGTGTGTGAGGGTGGGAAGCGTGTGTGTGTGTGTGTGTGTGTGTGTGTGTCTGTGGTGCTGTATGAAGGAGTGTGTGTGTGTGTGTGTGTGTGTGTGTGTGTGAGTGCAACTGATAATAAACCAGTTGTACAATCAACACCAACATCACAGAACTGGTAATAAACCATTCCTGTCAGCATTACCTGCAGCCCTGGGCTGGTGAAGGCGGTGCTCACATGAACAGCAAACACAAAGATGGTGACCGCAACACACACTATCAGGTCAGACTGCAGCCGCTGAGACTGCAACACAGGAGGTTTTGTGCAACAGCTGTCCCAACTACGAGTCACACTGTTACAACAACAAGCAATAACAATGATGAATGATTGCAGTAAAACTTAATTCTCGAGACATGAGACAAGGCTTTGTGCAACAGCTGCATCCAAAATGGGTCGCATTATTACAACAATAGATGATGATAATAATGATGATGAATGATTACAGTAAAGCTTTATTCTCGAGAACACTTCACACACACATGCATGTGCATGCATGAGACAACATGTTGATCCAAAGGAGAACAGCCCAAATTTCACACAAGAGAAAATCTTTTGTGACAAGAAAGCAAAACAATGACGCTTTGAACAAGGGTACAAGGAGACATTAGTTAACGGAACTGACCACACAAGACTTGAGTTTTTCAGGCAGAGGATCAACAAGTTCGTCAGCAGTTCCACTTTCAGGGTCAGCTGGTTCCTGCTTGCATACAAGGTCCCGAATCAGCATCCTGAACATAGAAAAAGAACCGGCTTTCGTGTAATAATTGTTCCTAATGTAAATAAGTGCATGATATCACAGAGGGGCAAAGATGAATATATATCTGCAAACAACAATGATGATAGCGGTCACTTACATGAACATGGGGGGGTTACTTACCAGAGGGATCACTTGTCAGAGCAGGGATGGGTCACTTACCAGTAGGGTCACTTTCCAGAGCACAGAGGGGTCACTTACCACAATATGTAGTGGTTGCTCTCTAGAGTACAGAGGGGTTACTTACTACAGCATGGGGTGGTCGCTCTCAAGAGTACAGAGGGGTCACTTACTGAAGGGGTCACTTACCAGAGCTGGGAAGGCTCACTCACTAGAGCTCAGAGAAGTCATTTTAAGTAGGAATCACACACAGAGGGGTCACTTACCAGAGCAGAGGGGTCATTTTATGGAAGGGGGGGGGGCACTAACCAGAGCATGGAAGGGTCATTTTATGGAAGGGTCACTAACCAGAGCATGGAGAGGTCATTATATGGAGGGGTCACTAACCACAGCATGGGTCATTTTATGGAGGGGTCACTAACCAGAGCATGGAAGGGTCATTTTATGGAAGGGTCACTAACCAGAGCATGGAGAGGTCATTATATGGAGGGGTCACTAACCACAGCATGGGTCATTTTATGGAGGGGTCACTAACCAGAGCATGGAAGGGTCATTTTATGGAGGGGTCACTAACCAGAGCATGGAGGGGTCATTTTATGAAGGAGCACAGAGGGGTCACTCACCAGAGTACAGAGGGGTCATTTCATGGAGGGGTCACTCATCTGAGCACGGAGGGGTCATTTCACGGAGGGGTCAATCATCTGAGCACGGAGGGGTCATTTCACGGAGGGGTCACTCACCAGAGCACGGAGGG
The DNA here is from genome assembly GCF_041734735.1 of Babylonia areolata. NCBI lineage: Eukaryota > Metazoa > Mollusca > Gastropoda > Neogastropoda > Buccinidae > Babylonia > Babylonia areolata. Next base: position 31,462,442 of record NC_134896.1, read on the forward strand.
GTCACTGGCGGAGCGGCTGAGGTGGTAGGCGAGGGCAACCATGAGGCCACACAGCACGGAGAACAGCACGTTCTGGGCCGCCTCCTGGCTCAGGTTCCCGTCACACGGGTAGTCCTCCCCTATACCCTGCACATACACACACATGTACGCACGCACACACACACATACACACACACACAACACACATACACACATGTGCATGCACACACCCACACAAACATACACACACACAGAGAATCTGAATCTGAAAAACTGTATTTTCTCAGTAAGATAAATAAGCTGTGGTAAAATAGCTTTTTTTATGTTTTTTTTGTTTTCTTTTTTTTTACAGATAGCAAGTTTATATCAAAACATCTTTTATTATATTCCAGTGTCTTATTCGTAATAGTCGCATTGTTAAATGTGCTTTTGAGCAGCAGGGTAAGCACTACAAAAATGTACATTACTATTATCATCATCATTATTATTATCATTATCATTAAGACATGATACATACAGATCACAAGCAGAACAGTAAAATTTGGCATTCATCATTTATACCAAAACCACACAAAATATGCAATTTTTTTTTGTTTGTTTATAATCAAAGCATGATACTTGTGTTTCACTACTCAGCATGTATAAAGCAGAATGTTCCCAACTTTCCATTCAATAAGGGACATACAGAGTGGTAATGACTAGAACAGAAACCTTCTCCATGCGAATGTTAGCGGGTCTCAAGTCACAAAATTATGATTTGTTATGTATGAGGGAATTTCAAGCCCCCCCTTTTTTTTTCTTTTCTTTTTTTTTAATAAGCTGAATGACAAAGATCACTAAGACCTGAACCCTACCTCAAGAGCACCATAGGCCAGGCCATACAAAATGATGACAGAGAAGATACTGCGACACACACTGTATGTGGAGGCAACCAATCCTGTTGAGGCTGGAAACATACAGACACACACACACAGACACATAAAGCATAAACAGACTGATGCTGTTGTTATCACAAAATGTCATTTCTTTAATATAACCATTTGCAATTTTTTCAAACTGATGAATCTTTTTATTTGTGTGTGTGTGTGTGTGTGTGTGTGTGTGTGTGTTTGTGTGCATCCATGTTGAATGTGTGCATGTGTATGTCATCATGTGTGTGTGTGAATGCATGCAGGCAGACTCTGACTGTAATGATCAACATGTGCAAAGTACCCAAGGACAAGTGTACCACTTATCTTTTTATTTTTACATCGCTTATTGACCTGAACATGAACTGAATTCAAGGTGTTGAAAGCAGCGACCACACCCCCCGACTCACCGTTGCCGCCAAAGACGTGCATGTCCAGCTGCTCCAGGATGTACATGATGAAGGTGTTGACCTGAGGTAGCAGACCCACCGTGAACAGCAGTGGGAAACACAAGATGAACGCTGCACACAAACAACACAAAGCAGACCCACCGTCAACAGCAGTGGGAAACACAAGATGAACGCTGCACACAAACAACACAAAGCAGACCCACCGTCAACAGCAGTGGGAAACACAAGATGAATGCTGCACACAAACAACACAAAGCAGACCCACCGTTAACAGCAGTGGGAAACACAAGATGAACGCTGCACACAAACAACACAAAGCAGACCCACCGTCAACAGCAGTGGGAAACACAAGATGAACGCTGCACACAAACAACACAAAGCAGACCCACCGTGAACAGCAGTGGGAAACAGAAGATGAACGCTGCACACAAACAACACAAAGCAGACCCACCGTCAACAGCAGTGGGAAACACAAGATGAACGCTGCACACAAACAACACAAAGCAGACCCACCGTCAACAGCAGTGGGAAACACAAGATGAACGCTGCACACAAACAACACAAAGCAGACCCACCGTTAACAGCAGTGGGAAACACAAGATGAACGCTGCACACAAACAACACAAAGCAGACCCACCGTCAACAGCAGTGGGAAACACAAGATGAACGCTGCACACAAACAACACAAAGCAGACCCACCATGAACAGCAGTGGGAAACAGAAGATGAACGCTGCACACAAACAACACAAAGCAGACCCACCGTCAACAGCAGTGGGAAACACAAGATGAACGCTGCACACAAACAACACAAAGCAGACCCACCGTCAACAGCAGTGGGAAACACAAGATGAACGCTGCACACAAACAACACAAAGCAGACCCACCGTCAACAGCAGTGGGAAACACAAGATGAACGCTGCACACAAACAACACAAAGCAGACCCACCGTCAACAGCAGTGGGAAACACAAGATGAACGCTGCACACAAACAACACAAAGCAGACCCACCGTCAACAGCAGTGGGAAACACAAGATGAACGCTGCACACACACAACACAAAGCAGACCCACCGTCAACAGCAGTGGGAAACACAAGATAAACACTGCACACAACATCAACACAATATCACCCTCTCAATGCATACAAGACATGGTTTTACAGGAAAGACAGCAGACTTTACAAGGCTTTCTTATAATAATATGATAATAACAATAATAATAATGTCATAATGATGATGATGACGATATTTAAAATAATAATATTTTAAAACAGATGGAGTGTGACTGGCTACTTGGCGGGAGTAAAAACAGTCACAGATGTAAAATCCCACTCGTGTTATACAAATGAACATAGGAGTCACAGACCACGAACGAAGAAGGAGGAGGATGTACATTTATATATATATATATATATATATATATATATATATATATATATATATATATATATACATGTATATATATATATATAGCCTCTCTCAGAGCTCAGGGCACTTGACATGAAAGAAAGAAAATGGTTACAAGTTACATAAAAAAATAAACCACTCATCATGACTTCTCCTCTCTCTTTCTCCCCATTTACTCACTCACAGGCAAAGAGAGCTGGCAGGAATGGGGAAGTGTTGTAGCACTCAGAGACTGAGAATGCTTACAGACAGGTTTTGAAAAGATGAGTTTTAAGTGAGAAGAAGGCAAAGAGATACTCTAAACTGTGCATACAGTAACTGCAGGTTTCAGGTTCTGGAATCTCACCAAGCATGTAAGAACTATATGTTTTAATGCAGAAAAGTAAAATGATAATTTATATAAACAAAAGAAAAGAAAGAAACTTTCCCAAAAATAATAAGAAAAAAAATCAATAATCAATAAATAGAAAAATGGAAGAAAACAAAGACTGAAAAAAAAGACACAATAAATAATAAAAGAAAACCTGCTATTTACCATCAATTTCTCCTGGACATTCTCTTCCAGTGTACATATAATTAATATCTGATGTACAAATGCTCTCCATGAGAAATGTCATGATTAACTCCCCCTCATTTAAATATATCCAGCAATTTTCAGCTGTAGCAGAGGTGTGCGCACATGCGCACACGCACACAAACACACATACATACACACACACACACACACACACACACTGTCGTACACACACACATACCACTCACTCACACACACACACACACCACTCACTCACACAAACACACACACTCACACACTGTCATACACACACACACATACTACTCACACACACACACACACACACACACACACACACACACACACACACACACACACACACACACCACTCCCCCTCATCCCCACCACCCCCACACACAGACCAACCTAACAAGAAGTCCCTGGCAAAGAGCAGCGAGGACTGAACGGTGAAGGGCAGTCCGTACAGGTAGATCGGCTCAGGGACCGTGGAGCTGTGGGCGTAGTTCAACAACAGCACCAGCCCACAACACACGCTGAAGTAAAATGGACGGCTGAACACTATCAGACGGTTGTAACCCTGAAACACACACCTTATCGTTAGCCCAACAGCAGGGGTTGGTGTAGGTTTTTCGGCACCGACCTACCAACCAACCAACACTCCCTCTGTTCAAATGTCGACTAAGAACTCATCTGTTCTGTGGGGCATTTCTGTGTTGTTTTGGGTTTTTTTTCCACTGTTAATTTGTGCAGTTTTCTGCTCATAAATGCGTGTGTGTATGGTTGAGTGTGGTTGGTCATTTTCGGGCGTGACTGTGTGTCTAACTTTACTTTCAGAAATGTGCTATACAAATGTAATTCATCATTATTTTTTAGTACTATTTATTAGGAGGGAGGGTTATTGGGGGTGCAGGGAGTGGTACTTATAAAATTCCAGTTTGTGTGTTAACGGTTTGCTCAGTATGGCTCATAATTTAATTAATCTAAGCTTATTGTGTTCGCGTGTATGGTTTGTCATTGACGTGTGTGTATGTGTGTATTCTTCAGTTTAATACTGTGACTTCAGGAAAAAAAAATCTGTGTACAAAGGATCAAGAACCTAACATAATTTTAACTGTTAACTGAAAAAAAAAAATTAAAACAAATGTCCAACTGAACTATGAAGCAATCTTTCAGCAATTTTTAACAACAAGAAGAAAGTATCAACATCTTCAAACAATTTTTTCGGTAAAACTAGGTATAAAAGCCTCACATTCAAAAAGTAACATGCATATTTCTCCTCCATAGAAATGTGATGTGATGTTGTCAATGGAGACAGACTGTAAGAGGAAAAGAAAGATACCAAGCAAAAATAACTGGCGTAAAACAGAGGAGAAAAACACTTGGGACTACTCACATGCATTGGTGATGCTGCATCTGGCTGAACACTCTGTGAGGAAAAGAAGAAAATAAATAAAAACATGAACAAGCCATTCAACACATCAACTCCCATATTGTGACAACTATCTTCAAATGAAATGTGTGGTGTGTGTGTGTGCATGTGTGTGAGCATGCTGGCATATGTGTGTGCAAGTGTGCAGTGTTTATGTATGAAAATGTGTGGATGTGTGTACATGTTTGAAAGTGTAAATGTGTATGTATCTGTATGCAAGTGCAAGTGTGAGTCTGTGTGTAAGTGTATGTGCATATGTGTTTGCAAGTGTGTATGTGTGTGTGTGCAGTCATGTATGGTATACAAAGGCAAGTGTTAGTGCATGTGTGCACTTGCTGTGTACACAAACATGATACATGTCTGGGACAAGACTGAAGATTTCCTCCCTCTCCCCTTCCTCTCCTTTTTCCTTCTTCCTTCTTCCCCCTTGGAGGAGGAATTTTGTTTAACATCCTGTCACACATACCAATGATTGTAGACATTTTGTTAAAGTATTAATCTCCATGTTTGAACTTTATTCTTTCAAAAGGAAGGAGAGGAGGGAGTAGCTGAATGCTGAGGCCGGGGAAACAGGGTAAGTGGAGGGTGGAATCAAAGATGAATATCGTCTCCACCCTTCTTCCTTTCCCTGTTTTAGCCGGTGGGCCCCTGAAGACTGACTGACCTTGAGCAAGCAGTACTGGCAACCAGCCATGATGAAGCAGAAGAGGAAGATCCACACTTCCTGGTAGAAGTTGGACGTCAGCACCAGAGCCCCAAGACCCCCCACCGCTACGGCCATCAGCACCGCCACACCAGCCTCGATCAGAGACAGGTTTCTGTGGGCAAAGAGTATGTGTGTGTGTATAGTGTGCATAAAAATTTCTACACTTGGGTTGTGTGTTCACAAGATGTTTGTGTGTTCAGAAATTAATCTCCAGAATCAGGTTGTGTATTCACAACAGGTTTCTGCATGCAGAGAGTGAATGAACTTTATTTCTAGAGGGCGGATAAAAATCTCCATCGTTTGGTTGTGTGTTCACAGCACGCCACCCACCCACACAAACATTCAAGAGAGACAAAAAACAACCAACAATCAAAAGCCTGTACAGCAGACGTCTTCTCTGTGTGTGTGTGTGTGTGTGTGTGTGTGTGTAGTGTGTGTGTGTGTGTGTATAAGTGTGTGTGTGTGTGTGTGTGTGTGTGTGATGGAACATGCATCCATGTCAATTTGCATGCATGTCCATGTAACCAACCATACAAGCTAATATAAGAGGACAAAACACCAACTTATACAGATTAATAAAATCAATCCAAACAAATCAAACACACACACACAAAACAACAACAAAGAGAAACAAACACCAACCAACCGACAACAATCCCCACAAACCTACCTGTCCAGCAGGGCCAACAGGGCCAAGCGGTCGAAGCGAATCTTGACGTACTTGTCCTTGTTCCACCACAGCTTGTAGAAGTGCTTGGGTTTGTCCGTGTGGTGCGTGTTGGTGTGGGTGATGTCGCTGTCCGTCGACCCTTCCGACAGACCCATGGTTCGGTTTCGGTCCAGCAGTGCCTGCAGCCAACCAAAGATTCAAACTTGAGCACATACCAAAAGACCAATACAGCACAATACATCTTTCTTCATTTGAATGGAAATTAATAGTCCATTCACAGGCTTGTCACTCTCACCATACAATCTCTCAGCCCACTGTCAAGTCCACACAAACACACACACACACACACACATACACACACACACACACCTTACTCTTCTCCTCTCATCTCCAACCTACACAAACTCCTCTCTATCCACCCAACCCCCTCTCAGAATCCCCTTCCCCCTCTGCCTACGCCCCCTTCACCCACCCCTCTTTCATTGCACAAACTCCCATCCCAATGAATGGTAGTCCTGTCCGACCACAGGAACATCAGAGGATGTAACTGCTGTCCCAACTGTCTGGTCAAAAACTTGATTATAGTAGAGAGTATCTTGCCCAAGTTACGTTCCCACTCTCTCAGCCAAGACAGCTTTAAGACAGTCAGCACTGGGATGGTCCCCACAGGCCAACACGCCCCCAGCGTTGGAGTACTAAGAGCCAGCATAATCTTGCCTCCAGCTTTGTGAGTCACAGTCTTTCACAAAAGACCAAGCTGTAACTGATTTCCAAATGCAGCGAAGAAACCACTGATCACACAGCTCTCACTTTGCTGTTGGCCCAACAGTAGGCTTATGTCAATCTCTGACATGAGCAGAGCGTTGAAAAGCAAGAATACCACCGCTAACAACACCAAAAAAAACACAAACACCAAAAACCAAACAAAACTGACGCAACGCAGCATGCTGACCTGCACGTAGGACTGCAGAATGCTCTGTGTGGCCCTGCGATGCACAGTGACTGTCAGCGGGTCTCTCTGGGCAGCATCATGCGAGGCGCTTTCTCTCTGCTCCTCCGACTTGGGTGTTTCCACTATGTCTGTGGACCCTGACCCACTGGAACTGACCGACCACCTGCACAACACATCATAATAATATTAATAACAATAATACTCAGAATAATAGCAATAGCAATAACAATAATAATAATCATAAGAACGATAGTTTCAGTTTGAATTTCTCAAGGAGGCATCACTGCGTTTGGACAAATCAATATACCCTACACCAAATCTACCTGACCAACAGCATAACCCATCACACTTCGTCAGACCTTGAGTGCATACACATATATCTGTGTACCTATCAGGGTGGATTTCTTCTGCAGAAATTTGCCAGAGGATGACACTCTCATTGCCATGGGTTCTTTTTCAGTGTGCTAAGTGCATGCTGCACACTGTCTTGTCTGAATGACTGGACGCTCAGTTCAACTTTCCAGTCAAACATGGGAGAAAGGGTCAGACCAGGAATCACCCTCACAGACACTGTACTGGCAGATAAGCACCTTAACCATTCTACCACCCACTGCCCTGACCACTTCAAATCAAACAAGTGGTTTTACCTGGAACTTTTCTAAAATAACAACAACATATTTTGCTAAGATACGACTATCAGCTTTCAGTTGGTTATGGAGACAAGAACATAACCAGCACAAAACCCTCCGAAAACAGAGTATGGCTGCTGCATGGTGAGGTAAAAACTGTCTTGCAAATAAAAGCCCTCATCACAGTATAACGAGTGAACATGGAAGTTGAAGCCCTATAGCGGTAACCCAACAATGAGTACCCTTGTTCAAACACACACACCCACACACACACACCCACACACACACACACACACTCACTCACACTCACACACACACACACACACACAAGCAAAGAACCGTTGTTATAGAAACATGTATCAAACACCATTGCTTCTCACAGCACCACTTCACAGAATGCAGCAACAAGCGCACAGTCCATGGCCGCAACAAGGTTTACAATAGTTGTGACCACACAAAATTCTTTACTTTTTCCACACCTCATCCAGACCAGACAAAAATCTTCCATACAAAATACAAAGCCAAATGAATCAAAAATCTGTCTACTACACTGCTAAAAAGAGACTGGTGGATACTGTTGTATCAGTATTCAATTTTTGTCACGTTTTGTTTCTTTTTAATAAATGCTTGAAGCTCCTTTTTGACTGGTGCTTGTCAAGGGTTCATCTAAAATTCCAAGTCTCTTCCAGACCCTCCCTGAAGAGCAAAACAAATTTTCCAAGATTTCTCCATCCATGGGAATGGTTCTATCATCTTTCCAAGACTTCTCCACACTTCTATGACTATACAAACCGTGCACAATCTATTATCGACCAAAAAGAGAAAAGGGGGTTATTTTAGCTGTAAGATGGTTAGATTTGCAAATGTTGCCTAGCTATACTTTTGGAGTTAAAAGACATTTGTGTTTTCTCAACTTTAATGTGACATTGTTGTAAATGTTTGTTCTGGGCATGAAAATATTATTTTGCAGTAATCCTCCATACTCCAATAGGAGTGAAAGGATAATTGAAACTTGAAACTTGAAACTCAGACCTATAATGAATGAAGACAGCAAATTAAGTGGGGTGTATGAATGTGTAAATAAATTGGGGGAGGGTGGATGACCGTGTGTGTGTTTGTGAGTGTGTGCGCATGCAAGCGGTGTGGTCTTACGAATCCACAGCATGACTGACATGTGTAAATGGATGAGTGTTGTAAATATAAAACTTAGTTGTGATGTTTTTGTTGGAGTACATTCTTATGTTGCTTTTTGTGTGCTTCTGCAAAAAAGTGATTTCATAAAAAATAAATATATAAATAAATAAACAGATAAATAAAAAAATTTGTAGTGCAAAACTCACTTGTCAGACAGCGACTGGGTCCATGGCTCTGGTGTGGGCTCCACAATGTCTGTTGCTACGCCCGCACTGTTCTCACCAAATGAGTATGACATCCAAACACCTGTCCAACACATCACCCTGTCTTTGTTTAACAGAGACTAATAATTTTTTTTTTTTTTTTTTTAAAGAAGAGAGACACAGAGAGAAACGATGAACGTGTGTGCATTGTCAAATCATTCTCACAATTTTCTTTCACTATTATTCTAAAAGTGAGCATGAAGTTTAGAGATTACCCCCAAAATATATACAGTACAAGAATGCCTGAAATAAATAATCATTATAAGTAATATATTAAGTATTCCAACATGTTAGACTCCCATATTTTCTAAGACTTGAACACATGAAACAAATCAGTTTAAGTAATTATTTCACTTCTTCAAATACATCTGAAAAATGGCCTGCACTCAGCGAGCCTGCATGCATCCACGCATGCACACAACCACACACACACACACCCAACACAAGCCAAAAGGGACCATCACCTGACTCATCCTGAAACCAGTGGATGGCCCCGTCAGTGGTGTCATCGTGAGACACTGCCAGGTGCCCCCCCGTGCCCGCCACCATGGTGGACAGCACTGCCAGGGGTGGGGAGTCTTTCCTCCGCTTGGCAGGTCGCCTCGCCCGCTTCCGTCTGCAGCAGGACAACAGTGTACTATGATGTAAGATACTCAGTTATATTTGACAACAACCATCAGAACAGCAAAAGAGGTAACTGCTGTCCCGACTATCTGGGCTAGAATTTGATTACAGCAGAGAGTGTAGATTGTGTCAATATACCAAAAATGTTTGAAACATAAAAAAAGAAAACAAACCAAAACCTCCCCCAATAAAAACCCCACACAAAACAAAAAACAAACTTTAACACCCTCTTCCCCTCTCTCCCTCCACTCCAAACTATCACAAAAAAACCCTCAAAAAAGCAACCACAAACCTAAAATGAAATGACTTAAAAAGCAACACGTCACGTTTTAATTAGAACACCGTACATTTAGTTTAGTTGTGTGTTTGTTTTTTGTTTTTCACTATCTATTGTTGTGTCTATAAACCTCTCATTCACGGTTTTCATGACAAGTATGATTCTGATTCTGATGATTCTGATTCACACACCCACCTAAACCCACACCCACCCACCCCAACCCCACCCACACCCAAACAACCACTCACCTCCCTTTCTTGGCGGCAGCGGATGCCTCGGGCTCCGCCCCCGCCTTATCGTGCGCTGTAGCGGTGGTGGTGGTGCCGCCTGGAAGAAGGGCAGAGAACTCGTTTGGTGGATTGTGGGAGGACTCTTCCTCTAGGGCCAGCAGGCGCAGGGGCGGCGGCGCTCTACCCCTCCCCCCACCAGACCTGCCGCTGCGCCCCGGGGCCCCTGCCTCCTCTGAGTAAGCTTTGGCTAGAAGGGGGAGGGAGGAGGAAGTGAGGGCAAGGGTGTGAGGCTGACTACTTGGTAACCAGGGTGGCACTGGGTTTTTTTTAAAGGGGTAGTGGTGGCTGCTAAGCCACAGCTGTAGCTATATTCATACAGCTATCACTAGCAGCTGGTGCAAAAAAAGAGCAAGCCTGACAAACAAAAAAACAAAAACAAAAAGGCAACGTGGGCAGAAGTAAGAGACAGACAGACAGAAGAACAAAACTGAGAAAGTTTGAGAGAAATGGCAAAATAGGAGAGAAAAAAAAAGAAAAAAATAACAAAACAAAAAATGATGAGAGACAAGGCAGTGAGTTAGAAGATAAAAGAACAACCAAAAGACAAAAACACAAAGCTTTTATTACAAGGCATCATTCTTTTTCTGTTTGTTTTTGTTTTTGTTTTTAATTTTTGTTTGATTTGCCTCTTTTTTTTTTCTTCTTTTTTTTTACCATCTTCCTTTTTTTTTTGTCTGCAGAAGCACAGGCATGCAATAACATGTGGAGATGGGAAACTGGCTAAGAAAGAGGCATGATATTCATCGATCGCAAAGTAGTTAGAAGGAATCTTTTGTAATCCCTGAAGTTCAGTTTAATAAAACACACAAAATCATGACCCACTGGTGCAGATTCTGGAAGACAACGTACTCAAGGCTCAAAATAAAGGTCTGATAATCAACAGTTCTCCCTTTTGAGCTTTTCGAGCGAGGAACTGCCATAAGAAAGATGCCTTATAAGTAATCATAGCTCAGTAACAAACTGATAAGCTTCAGTCCTAAAACATTCATATGAAACCATGTCACAATAGTAAAAGCTTAAAAAGAACTTCACAACAATATGTACATTATTCACATACACATGCACACTCATACATTATGTACAAAAGCCCCTAAAGTGAGGTCATATGTGAGGTCAAATGAATCAATTCGCCCCAAACTTAAGAATATCACACTTGACTATCCAACCATTACTTTAAGTATGATAAATGTTTTCATAATTCTTAAAGTTTAAAGAATCATGGTAACTTCAATATCTCTCCAAATCATCATAACCAATATACAAGAGCAGTTACAATCCTTGATCAGTCAAAAGAGTATAAAAATCTAAGTGCACCTGATTTTGGCATTCCAGAACACTGCACTAGTCACTGTGCTCATGTCATGTGACAGTAATTGTCATCTAAAGGCATCACAATAGATTTTTCTTTTTTAAAGCAAAGCCTACATGGCTCTGGTGATCCCAGCTGCTCAACAACAGCAAAACCAAAAATGGCAACAGTGGAGAGGGCTGGGAGGAGATGGGGATGGGTTATTACAGGTAAGTAACAATCCAAGTAATATTTTTGCTCATCATCAGAATCCAGTGTTTGTTGGAAACAGAACAATCTATCTTAAGCAGTCTACCCCTCTGTAGATTGGATTTCATTGTTTTTTGATCACGATATAGAAACCTTAGTAGTTTCAAACTTTCCCTGTCTTCATCACAACTTTTTTCTCTCCAAATAATGGTGGAAGTTGACTGCTGTTAGTATACTTGAAAAAGATTAATAAAAGTATGTGTCATGTGACTTGAGAGTAACTGATATGTTGTGGTCTGAAATTCAGATGTGATAATTTCTGATGATCGTTTGGTTACATTATGTAGCAAGTGATGAGGCTGCACAAACCTTTCTCTGATTCAACTATAGCAGCCTACTTCGCCTTCTTTCAATAATAATGGTAACACAAATATTTGACTGAATGCGTGATTCCAACAGTGACAAGACTTTTCAGGCAAGCCTTTGAAGTGCAGTCCACAAAAATATTTATTATGTCCATCCTACTTAATTCAGTATCCTCTTTAAAATATTTGTATGCGTATATGGTCTAGCTAGTGTTAGTTAGCCTCATTCCGTGTGTTCTGTCCAGAATTTGGTTTTCTTTTAACTGTGGACAAGAAAAATATGTCATGTCACCTTTAAACCCTAAACAAATATTGTGCCAACAAACCTGGTATGACTCAATAAAATCTTGCTTATCCGGAGACTGAATAAAATTGTTCATGATCCAGAAATACTGCGTAATCCAGAAGACTTACAACCTATCATTACAAGTGGAAAGATTTTTTCTCTTTGTTTCATCCAAATTTGGTGCTGACAAAGTATTTCCAGAGAAAGTGAATTTACAGACAACCAAAACACCATGTTATTACATTGTATGTGTAAACATATCTGTCAGCCAAAAAAAAAAAAAAAAACCAGTTTAAGTTCTCTTTTCTGTTTTTTTAGCCCCCCCCCCCCCCCCCCCCTGCAAAAAGCCAGTTTAAGTTCTCTTTTCTGTTTTTTTAGCCTAATCTCATTCTGTTCATCTTTAAATATTTTTTACCGTTTTTTTTTTCATTAAAGGTTTCAGGTTCACGAACTCAGTTTGAGGATGTTACACACACACACACACACACACACACACACACACACACACACACACACACACACACCAAAGAAAAAGCAATGTTCAGCAAACATTATAAGCTTGAACCAAGCTGCAAAACGACACACAAAACTATTCACAGAACTTCCTAATTTGCCATAACAATAAGCAACACGCACTGATCTACGTGAGCAGCATTCCCATCTGCAGGAGTGAGGAAAGGAAAAACAATCAAGTTGTCAGCATTGTTCCAAACATCATTGTTTTCTGCCACCAACAATTACAGGAAAATACCACTGTCAGAGCCCAACAACGGATTTTTCTTTTCCTTTTTTTTTTTTTTTTTTTTTTCAATATTTAACTTTTTTAAGCATTTCACTCCTAACCACAGTTTTCCCCATGGTTCTGCGGTCATCACATAATCAAAAGTCATTATTTCCGAAACTCTGTTTACAAATGGCAACCGTCTTGCAGGGAATTTGTAGCAATTTCTCAGAAAGTTTTGGCTCAGTTCTGATACAGTTTTCTGCATTTCTTAAAGCAAAATATTCTGCAGCCCAGAAGAGATGGCAAGAATTTTGTTTGATGTGCTACACAACAGTGATAATAGCAACTATGAAAATAAAGTAGAAAGCAAAAGTATGAATACTGTTGTATACTTTTCAACATTATTTGATTTTTTTTTGTTGTTGTTGTTGTCTTGTTATGTGAGGTTGGTGATTATTTGGCAAAAATTACAAAAAGCTCCTAGAATCAAATACCCACTACCCAAATCCAAATTTATAACTGTCTGACTGCTTTTCTCACTCCCATGAATTTGCAGACATTCATGTACACAAACAACTAATCTGACATGGTACAGTATATGACACCAAACACACACTTACTCCTTTACTTTCATTATTCCACAATCATTCTTTTTTACCCAATAAGAAAGAACACAAAGAAAAAATATAATGTTAAAAGCAACACTTTCAGTTTTGATAAACCAGCAGAAAATTGTGCGCAATCCCAATAAAAAAAAAAAAAATTTTAAATCAGCATCCCAGTCAAACCAAAACGGAAATGCACACCAAACTAGAAATGTTAAAGCATGCAAACAGTCAGCAGTAAAGAGTCTGTACTGGAGAAACAGAATTTGGAACTGAAGGTTAATGAATAACTCTACACCAGCCATATCATAGCAACTTTCCCATCATGCATCAAGATAAGTCCACAGCAATAGAGTGCGACGATGGCTGAAAATCTTTTTACACAACATTAGAGCTATTGATCTATGGACTTTTTTTTTCTTTTTTCTTCTTCTTGTTTTTTTTTTTTTAAGGGGGGGGTCTTTTTTTCTTTTTTTCTATTGTTGTTGTTGATTGTTTTTGTCTGTTTCTTGTGGTGGTGGTGGTGTTGTAAAAGAAAGTATGGCAAGAGGTTAATTCAATAATGAATCTCTTTTAAAAAATGTTCTTTTTTTCTATTTTTTCAATTATAGGGTTATTTTTGTTTCACCTCTTTCCCTCTAATTGATTCTTCACACTAAGCTTTACTTCCTTGGTACAAATAAATCAGAACTACTCACACATTATTTGGGCACAATGAACAAGAAAACAATAATTCATCTGGTTATGTCATCTGTACAAATGTTTCAATAAGTTCAATCAGTCAACTGATAACCAACCAGCCAACAAATGCTAATAAACTGATTCAGCCGAAGACTGACAAACAATAAATGGATAAATCAATAATGTAAACATAAACAAAACACCGACAATCACACATGAACAATGAACAGGTAAAACAACTTACTTTCTGTGGGTTTCTCTTTGTGAGAGTCGTCATACCCTGAAGCCTGGCTTTCTGAAATCATGTCAATGATTCAGTGTGAGGAAGATGGCAGCATGACTAAGATGCTTAACTGTCAACACAGAGTCCCAGTCTCAACCTTTCTCACAAGTGTGACAGGAAAATCTGAGTATCTAGACATTCAGATGAGATGACAAACCAAGGTCCCGTGTGCAGCATGCACATAGAGCACTGAAAAAGAACCCATTTTAACCTGTGTTCAGTTGAAAAATTCTGTTGAAGAAATCCACTCTGATAGGTACACAAATATATATGTATGCATTCAAGGTATGACAAAGAGTGTTCATGTATGATGCTAGTCAGGCATCTGTCTAGCAGGTGTGGTTTACATATATATATATATGGATTAGTCAGAACGCAGTGACACCTTGATAAACTGAATTAAAACTTCAATGATTCACACCACTTTATTGACAGGTTACATGCTTCATCAACAATAGTTAAGAAGAATGGACAGTACATGTGTGTGGGAGGAGGGGGGTTGCAGTAGTTAGGGAACAGACAAAATAAAAAAGAGAGAGAAACAGACAAACACCAAAAGAAAAAGTGAGAAATCAAAATCAAAACTTTTTTTTTTATTGAGGGAAAAGGGATAAACACAGTCAGTGTTCATCCTTGCCTCATAAAAGAAAATTCATAAATTAGTCTAGGGAATACAATGAAAAAGAAAAAGGAGGGAAAAAAGTAAATATACACCACGAAAGAAAAAAAGAGAGAAAGAGAAACAGGATAGCATGGGAATAAACAAAGTAAACAAGTTATTTTTGTTTTTCAAAATCAAAAATTCTATATCCATTGTCTATGAATATGCACATAAAAGTTGTTACCTTTTTCCTAAATGTAAAGAAAAACAAGGTACACACACCTAAGTGGGGAGTCTTTATAAACATGACCCAGCTTTCATGATTTCTATACAAACATGCTTCCTTTACAGCACTTCCATGACTTTTACAAAGCTGCACATTTTGCTATAAATACTATAATGACTGACAACAGACCCCAATGAGCTGGCCTTAAACAAGTATTAAACACAAGTATAAATACAAAATGAAAGAGATACAAAAGAAAAAAGCTACATTTCAGTATTATCACACTTCCCTCCCAATGCCTCTATCACTGGTACACAGATCCAAAATCTCACAATGGATGGATGAGCAGTGTCTAAGAACCCACAGGAAAGACCTCAAACTTGCACAGACTAAGTATGAAATGAGCAAAGCTTTTCGTCCACACAATTATTCCATTTATCATAATAAAAAAATATAATACAATAGGATACCACACAACTCAACACAATACGATATGATACAATACAATACAATACAATACAATAATACCCAATACAATTCAATACAGCTCAACACAAAAAAATATGCTAAAAGCAAAACTTACTTTTTAATCTGACCAGTTTGGTTAGCTGCTTGAGTTCTTCAGTGTATTCATCAGGATCGCAGAGGATTTCAATGATCTTGCGGCGGATTTCTTCAGGGTCTGACAGGTCCGTGGACCCTGGACTTGTGGACAGCACTTCTGGAACCACGCACTCTGCTCAGTGAAACACTGTCTGTGTCAGTGTCACAGTCCCCAACAAGTAAATGGCGAAAGGAGCAACTCTTGTCTCTCACACACAAACAATTATGCACACGCCCACACATGCGTATGCACGAATACACACACATACAGCACCAATCCTACACACACACACACATACACACAAACACACACACCGACCTTTCCCTCACCACCCTCACACACCAAACATCCAACCATCTGTGGTCCCTATTGACAACAGAGAAGCACCCAACCATCCACTCGCCTCTCTCCTACCCAGCCCACTCACTCAATGGTCTCTCCCACCCTAACCTCAAACACATCCACTGGCATCACCCCCCTCACCGATGGCAACCATCAGACGGCTCTACCTAGGTAGGCAGCTTCTTGTGCAAATGACTCCTTGTTTGTAAAGCGCTTAGAGCTTGGTCTCTAACTGAGAATAGGCGCTATGTAAGTATCCATATCATCATCTTCGTCCCCACCCCGCCCCCCACTCCTCCCTCCCCCAACACATCCCTCCAAAGCACACACCAGACTGACTGCGGTTCCTCCCCCCCGACGTCGACAGAGGGCCCATGGGGGAGGAGTAGGACAGGGAGGTGGTGGTGGGGCGGGTCTGCTCGCCGCTGCCACCGCTGGATGGTGTGGTGGTGGTGGTGATAGCAGAGGCGGCTGCGGGCAGTGTGTGGTGCTTGTAGCGCTTTGGAATGGCACCCTTGCTGCGCATCAACTCCAGCTCATCGGCAGAGGGGCTGGAGGGGGTGGTGGTGCACTCCTGACCCATCAGGGGCTGGTAGCTGGTCACCGCCGCCGCCTGCTCAGGGTGGTGGTGGTGGAGGTGGTGGTCCATGGGGGAGCTCAGGTCGTAGGAGCTCTCGCCTTCGTTGGTGACCGTGCTAGTGGAGTCCGTGATGTCTGCACAGCCAACAGTTTGGTTCAGTTTGGTTCAGTTACCCCAGGAGGCGTCACTGCGTTCGGATAAATACATATATTATATAATAATAATAATAATAATGATATTTATATAGCGCTGAATCTTGTGCAGAGACAAATCAAAGCGCTTTCGCAGCAGTCATTCACACGCATGCATAATTCTAAAACTGTACAAACTAAAGACAAGGAAGAGGCAGGCAAGGGAGGCTATTTTGGGAAGAGGTGGGTTTTAAGGCCAGACTTGAAAGAGCTGAGTGTGGAGACTTGACGAAGTGAAAGAGGAAGTTCATTCCAACTGCAAGGTCCAGAGACAGAGAAAGAACGGTGGCCAACAGTCGAGTGTTTGAGACTGGGTATGCGTAAACAGAGTGGATCTGAAGCCGATCGTAGTGAGCGAGATGGAGTGTAGAGGTGAAGGCAGCCGCAGAGATAGGAAGGGGCAGTTCTGTGAATACATCTATAACATAGATTGCTGATCTTGTACTTTATTCGGTGTGAGACAGGGAGCCAGTGGAGATGTTGCAAAAGTGATGTGCTCAGATCTTTTCTTTCTGAGGACGAGTCGGGCAGCAGAGTTTTGTATGCGCTGAAGGGACTGAATGGATGAAGCAGGCAAACCAGACAATAGAGTGTTACAGTAGTCAAGGCGAGAGAGAATGAGAGAAACGACAAGTCTAGATGTTGCGTTAGTGGACAGATATTTCCGGACGGCACTGATGCGCCGCAGTTGACAGTAGCAGGACTGACATGTCTGACTGATAAATTTTTGCATGGACAGTGTATTGTCAAGGACAACACCGAGGTTCCTGACTGACCTGGAAAGAGGGATGGATGTACTGCCAAGTTTGATTGTGTCAAGTGTGATTGTATTATATACGCTACACCACATCTGCTAAGCAGATGCCTGACTAGCAGAGTAACCCAATGCACTGAGTCTGACCTTAAGGGGAAATGGAATAATATAATCTATACATAAATAAATTACATAAATGTGTCAATAAAAATAGAATAAATAAACTGATAAATAAATGGATAAATCATGATTTTTTTTTTAATCAACAAAAAAATTAAATGAAGAATAAGGAATAATAAGCAAAAAAAACAATGGTAGTCATTTGTGCTCAACTATGACCACCAGAACAGCTGCTGTCCCAATAATGGTTTCGGTGTAAGATCAGGGTTCCCACAGTTACGACCAAACAAAATTTCATCCTTTTTCCATACCTTTTCCAGACCCAGAATGAACATTTTCCATACCAAACAGAAAACCAAACTAACCTAAAATTCATCTGCTAGAAAACTGACAAAACAGACTGGTCGATAGCCTGGAATCAATGCTCAATTTTCATCACTTTATTTGTTCATTTTTTTGTTTCTTTCTTTTCTTTTCCAGGTGCATGAAGCATGTTGAACAGCACTGGTCAAGGGTTTTATGAAAATAGTTATCTTATTTTCTCAAGACTTTTTTTTCCTGTCTCCCATAACTGTACGAAACCTGGGTGCGCAGGCGAACAGCAGTATGAACTGTGAGTGTCATTCTTAATCAAATACACTGTTTGGATGGGTTGTGTCATATTTTTATGGTGTCAGGTGTGATTTTTTTTCTTTCTTTTTCACTTCCAAAGGTGACTTGGAAAACAGAGTAGACAATGACATACACACCACATGGAGTAAGATACACAATAAAGGAAAAGGGAGAGTCCAGATATTCTGGGAAATGGATGGGGAGTGAGGAAAGAGAGAGCAAGACTGTGAGAGAAGACAAAGAAGAGAGTGAGGTGGTCAAAGGCCAGGCAAATGCTTTAGTTCAACTGATATAAAGGAAAGCAAAGCAATCTGACAGAACATAGCAATGTAATCATGTCAAAAAAGTCTTCACTTACTACTGATGTCTTTATTCATATGAATCATAATGAATGTGACACTTTCTATATACATCCACTCCCCAACAGTTACCTAGTTATGTCCATGTGCAAGAACATCAACTTTAAATATGCACTACAATGGAAACAAGACACACATGATGCACAGTGCAACAGGCACTGGAGGTCAAAAAGGAACTCCCCTGTGTCTTGGTTCAGTTTAAGGTCTATACAAAAAAAAAACACATATCTATTTTCAACATACAACTACGCACTCAACCACAATTGTAAAAAGACAACCTCCTGATGTGTGATTGCTGCTGGAAGAAAACAACTCTGAAACTGTTAGTACAGGCATAGACAAAATCAAGCAAACGCAGTGCTGCTGGTTCACAACACCAGATTCACATTGAAAAATGAGGAAACACCAGTGCCCACGTACCTGAGTTGATGGAGTCACTGTCAGTGTGAAACATGGGATGCACAGCCCCAGGGCTGGAGTCGGTGTGACGCCGATGATGATGCCGGTCCCTCCCAACCATGTCACTGCTCACTGCTGCCCTGCCCATCGCCCCACCCACCGCACCTCCTACCGCCCCGCCCACAGCCCCTCCCCCACCACTGCAACTGGAGTCCGGCTGGCTCAGAGACCTGCTAGTCCTGGGGTGGAACACCTCTTCATGGGGGACAGCCATGTCAGTTTTGTGAGTGGCTGGTGAGCCCTGAGCCTTCTCCACCAGTGTGGACCCCGAGTCTGTGGTCCTGCCACTGCCGGGCCGGGACAGTCGCAGGTCACTGGCCTCCGTGATCCAGGGAATCACAGGTGGCACCTCCCCCGAGCTCAGTTCAGACACATCACTCCCACTGGAGTGGTGATGCTGATGCTGCTGCTGCTGATGCTGCTGCTGTTGTTGCTGCTGCTGCTCAGTCTCCTTAAATGGCAGTGCCGACAGGGACAGAGAGCGCAGCACTTTTAACCGGTCTGACCTTGTCGGCATGGGGGAGTCTCTCCTCGGCTTGGACACAGAGCTGGACGGCTCTGCATGTCTCTGGTCAGCGCTGGCCCCGGAGCGTCCCCGGTTCTTGATGTGGAAGCCGCCTTCCCGGTGAAGCTTCCGCCGGTTCCTGGGGCGACTGGCCTGCGGGTCAACACTGTTGGACACGATGACGCTGTCGCTGTTTGGGCGATGAACATGTCCTGAATCCAGAACATATCTGAGGAGAAGAGAACAGATTGGTACACCCATGACTCACTCTTATGGCAACTGTTTTTTTCCTTTTGTTATGTCAGGTAGATCATGTGTCTTGACTCCTTGGTCAAAGTGCAACTATCATCAAAATGTTCAAGAACATCAGATCATGAACCAAAACACTTTTGAATTCATGTTTCTCAGCAGTCTGAGCATTTGTAGTCTTTTCATTGGAAATGCAAAAGTTTGAACAGAGCTGTTGTGTTCAACTTCAATATATCAATATATGCAATTATTAGTAAGGAACAACTAACAAAGGTTGGACATTTTCAGACAAGCAGCCCTACCTGTTGGGAGCTGAAGGGTTTAAAACTGTTAGGGTTTAGACTTAACAAACTCACAAAGACTGAACATTTTTTAGGCAACCAGCCCTATCTGCTAGGGTTGAAACTTAACAAAGGCTGTACATTTTGAGGCAAGAAGCCCTACCTATTGGGGGTTGAAAGGTTTAAAACTGCCTGGGTTTAAACTTAACAGACAAAGATTGGACGTATTGAGGAAAGCTGCCCAACCTGTTAGGGTTGAAAACAAAAGCCAAAGGCTGGCTATTTTAAGGCAATCAGTCCTACCTGTTATGGTTTAAACTTAACAGACAAAGGCTGGACATTTTGAGGCAAAAAGCCCTACCTGATAAGGTTGAAGGGTTTAAATCTGTTAAGGTTAAACTTAAATGAATAGACAAAGGCTGTATATTTCTAGGCAAACAGCCCTACTTGTTAGAGTGGAAACTTAACAAACAAAAAGCTTAATATTTTAGAAGAATAGAATATGTCTTTATTACCAAGTGTACCGGGGTCACAAGGAATATTGGGGGCAATAGTACATAAAAGGCACAAACATAAATCGAAAATCATACACAAACACAGATACAGTAGAATTTAGGACACGTACAAGTGTATATCAATATGAGAACTTGTGCACACACACACACACACACACACACACACACACACACATATAAACATAAACTGCATATCACATGTGGAAGGGGCTGATGACTAGATCTTCAGGTAAGTGGTTGTTGATTGCACAACTCTCTTTAATCATACTGGATTTGTTCGAGAGACAGGGGGCATTGACTGCTTTGGGGAAAAAGCTACTGATGAAGTGATTGGTTTTCGTCCTTATACTTCTCTACCGACAAACAGAGGGGAGCATCTCGAAAATCCCAAAAGCTGTGATTCATCCTGGCTGATTGATTTGCTTTTTTGAGTAGCCGCTTGTAATATATGTCTTCTAGATCAGCCCTAGTAATCTTGATGGCAGTTTTTACAATTCTGTTGAGGGCTGCGACTTCTGCCTTGGAAATGTTTTGAGGCAGGGAGCCCTACCTGTTGGGTTAAAGGGTTTAAAACTGTTAGGGTTTAAACTTAACAGACAAAGGTTGGGCATTTGAAGCAAGCAGCCCTGTTATAGCTGAAACCTAACAGAAAAAGGCTGGACATTTTGAGGCAATCAGCTCTACCTGTTGGGATTGAAGGGTTTAAGACTGTTAGGGTTGAAAATTAAAAGACAAAAGGCTGAACATTTTGAGGCAAGCAGCCCTAGCTGTTGGAGTTCAAAGGTTTAAAACTGTCAGGGTTTAAACTTAACAGAGGCTGGACATTATCTGAGGCAAGCAGTCCTACCTGTTGGGGCTTAAAGTATTAATACTGTCATAGTTTAAACATAACAAAGGTTGGACATTTTGAGGCAAGCAGCCCTATCTGTCAGGGTTTAAACTTAACAAAGGTTGGGTATTATGAAGCAAGCAGCCCTACCTGTTTGGGTTGAAACTTAACAAAGGCCAGACAATTCTGGACATTTCAAAGCAAGCAGCCTTACCTGTTAAGGCTGAAACTAAACAGATAAAGGCTGAACATTTCTGAGGCAAGCAACCCTACCTGTTGGGGTTGAAGGGCTTAAACCTCTGAGGCATGGTCATGTGGAAGGGCTGCCGGGGCTGGAACGTGCTGAGCATGGGGGAGCTGCTGGTCTCCAGGGCACTGACTGCTCGCCGAACCGCGTTCTTGCGCTCCCGACGACACCGCAGCCGTGGAATGTGCTCCGGGGAGAGGTCCGAGTCGCTTTCCTCCTTGAAAGACCTGGCCTGGGCACCTGCCCCCGGCAGTGACCGCCGAGGTTGCAGCTCAATGTCGGCTTGAGTGGTGATGGTCAGTGGAATGTCTGGACCCTGAGACCACGTCAGGGAGGTTCTGGTGTCTGGAAGAAAAAGAAAATGTTTTTTTCCTTCAGTTTTTTGCATGGTGCTTTTCCCCGTAAGTGGCTTAATTCAAAGGACTTTTCTGTGATTTCCCAAGGACAAAATTTGTGTGTGTGTGTGTGTGTGTATGTGTGTGTGTGTGTTTGGATAGTCTGTGTGAATGTGTGTCCCTTTACCATGTGTGTGTGTGTGTGTGTGTTTGGATAGTCTGTATAAATGCGTGTCCCTCAATCCCCTTTACTGTGTGTGTGTGTGTGTGTGTGTCTGTTGTCTATGTGTCTGTGTGTATGTGTATCTGTGTTTGTGTTTGTGTCTGTGTGTGCATATATATCTGTATTTTTCCTAATCCCCTTCACCACCACTTCCCACCTGTGTGTCTCACTATCTACTTCTATCTTCTTCATAGTCCCTCCTTCCTCTCCTCCCATACATTCCCCCCATCCACTCACCCCAGCACCTTCACACATCTTTCTCAGCATGTTTTTCCCCAACCCCTTTCTCTGCCTCCTCTTTCCATATTTCTCACCCATTGACCACACCCTCCCTTTCCTTCCTGCCTCTCCCCTCAAGCGTCTCAGCTCTTAGACTTCTTTTTTTTCTCTTTTTTTTTTAAACCACCTGACTGCTAGTGTTACTGTTGAGTGCAGAGCTATTACCTCACTGTGATGAGATTGAATTTACAGGACAGAGTGTCAGTCATTACTGTTTCTCAGCAAAACCAACAACACCACTTTAAAAAAGTTCACAGTGTGTACTGGTAACAGCTCTTCAAATTCAGGCCACACTGTTTTTATTCAACAATAGTCAGCAATCAAGGGATTAACTTATCTTTTTGAGCACAGTTTAGCGGCTGAGGGGTTAACCTATCTTCTGAGCATTTTTGGTGGCATTCCTCCCTCACACCACTGTCCTAAATCCTCTCACTTAAGCCACTCTAAGCCTGGTTCTGTTGCAGTTACTTCTATTCTCGTTCATAACTACTATTCTTTTTTTCTTCCTTCCCCTGACTAGCAGTTGCCTGTCTCCTTAAACTGAACAATAAAATCCTTTTAACTGCCATACTACACTTTGTTTTCTTTCAAACCCATGGAAGGGTTTCATTCATCTAGTCTAAAACTCTTGGTTTTATCCATGTCTACAAAAAGTACGCAAATTTGAACAAAACCAGGCTCAAGTAAAATACTGCAACAGAAATACTGACAAACCAAAACTATGTTATTCTTCATGGTGTACTTTTTGGTCTCTTTATAAATAAATAAATAAATAAATGTCAGGTTTCAGGAACAGTCATTTAACTCACAAAGGAAAACAAGACTGTCATAAAGTTTCAAGGTATTTTCAACAAAACCAAGAAAAGAGTCTTTGCATTCAAGTCTTTCAGCAACATTAAAAGTCAACAAATTGCCTGGTCATGATAGCACAACAGCTGAGAGGCTATGGGCTCAAACACCACCAAATGCCTCAGATCACTGTGAGATCCCCACCACCCACCAACCCTCACCCTCACTCTCAACCGGCTCACACCCACAGTTACTTTCTGTGCTATGGGACCGAGAGTGAGACCTCACAGTCAAGTACCATGCACTTCATAAATGCATGTTTGACAGTGCTGCTCAGAATCAAATGTCCAGTCAAACACTGCAAGTGTATGCATCTTCCAGGCCTAGCTGATGTGAGATATATTACAGAAGCAAGCGGAGAGTACAGCCCTGCCATGTAGTCTTAAACCGTACTGGAGCTCTAAAGCATTGCTGTCACCATTCTCTCTGATCATCATCACATAAACAATTATCTGAATCATCTCAACATCTGTAGTCTCAGATTCAAAGATAAAATCAACACAAATCCTGTAACCCTGAAGTTAAAAAATAACTGACAGTATGTGGCCCTTTAAGAAAAATCAAGTCAAAGCCAGTGGCCTTTAAAGGCAAAAAACAAACTAAAAAGCCTGTGCCTCTTACATTTCAAACAGCTCAAAAAGTCTAAGGCCCTTCAATGCTTAAAAGCAAAACTAATGGTACTGAACAGAAAAAACAAAAACTATAAACCAGAAGAAAAAAAACATAACTCAAAGTCTCTGGCCCTAAAAGAAAAGAAAAAAAAATTAAGTCAAAGTCTGTCGTCCTACAGGCAAAAAAACTCAAAAGTCTATGTTTCTGAAAAGAAAAGTAACTCAAAGTCTATGGCCCTTAAGAAAAAAAAACACCTCAAAGTTAATGGCCCTTAGAAGACACACACAAAAATCTCAAAACTCTGCGTTCCTTCATGTTCTGCATTACAGTGACCTCAATTCTCATGCCACTTTCACTTTCATGCCGAGCCTTCAGAGCTGGCAAACCACACACAGCTATCCACTTACTGACTTAGACACAGTGAGAAGACCCCCACTCCAGTGAAAAAATGAGTCCCACTCTGTAATCAATATATGGCTTTTTTTTTTTTTAAAGATGCGTCCCATGTAATACCATGTAATACTTCCACCACTGAGCACCATCAACGTGACTCTAGTGTCAGAACAGAATCTCACCCAGTGGACAGTTGCATGGTCCTACACTGACAGTTCTTAGATGACATAAGCTTACACAGACTTTACATTTGGGCCAGCAGCCAAGTGAGACCTGTATGATCGATTTCTCCACTGCAATGGGAATTCATTTACACTTTACAGCTTAGTCTTTTGTGAAGAACTGACTCTCAAACTAGGAGGCAAGATTGCACTGGCTCTTAGCGCTGCAGCCTTGGGAGCTAACTGGCTTTAGGGGAGCATCCCAATGCCAACTGTCCTAACGCCCCCTTGGCTGAGAGAGTGGGGATGTAACTTGGGCAAGACACTCTCCACTATAATCAAATTCTAGCCCAGATAGGGCAGCAATTGCCTCCACTGCTGTTCTGATGATCACAGCTGGATACAACTGACGATCATACAGATGACTGGTGCAGAAACACAACCAGTCTGGGCATGGTGTCTGTGTTCACAGTCATCAGAAGAATCAGCAGAAATAAGGGTAACTCCATGAAGTTACAGCTGCAGTTACAGGGCAGCCAGAAACAAAAGGAAAAAATAAAAATAAAAATGAGACTTTCAATAATGTCACTAATGACTGAAGAACACAAGAAGGGTATTTATATGCCAAAAATGTATGAGAATGAAAACTCTACCGTTCAGACTACTGTCAGGGCTGCAATCTACCAGCTGATTGCCTGACGCATCCAGCACAATCTCCCCATCCTCTATCTCAGCCAACGGGGCTAAACCTGTGAAGAGAATGTAACGTAAATAAACAATGGCACAACACCATAACCTGGACAGCCCAACAAGCATCAAGCATATTTATTATACATTTCAGAAAAAAAAAAAATCAATAATCAGTCAGTAATCAAACACAAACGAAAATACATGCCTACGCAACTGCAGGCACACACAGACACACGCACAAATACCTAGCAACAATAGTACTAGCTCTGCCTTCACAAAGTAAGAACAGAGCAACCCAAATGGGAAGGAATAAGATTGCCTGACTAGAAGAGAACTTTGTAAAGGCCTTTTTCAAAGCAGCTTTGATGAAGTTCCATTTTCAGAGCACTTTTAATGCCAAATATTGTGCAAAAGTGATTAACGGATGACGACAACTTGTACAACTCATATACTTTCATCTATACTGTTTGACGAGTACCACTAATGCCATACATCACAGTTTTTGCCATACAATAAAGGTCATAAGTAACTGGCAAGATCAGTTGTAATCATACTCACCTTCAGTCATGTTACAAAAAAGTAAAACAACACACGCTAACTAAAAAATATATTCTGAGCCTGAAAATTAGCTTATCATTCCATGACCAATGATTTGAAAAAGCTTCACTGTTTTCTCTCTTTTCTTTTTTCTTTTTTTTCCATTTGTTTGTATGTTTTTTTGTTGATGTTTTGGGGTTCTTTTTTGTGTTGGTTTTTTTGTTTGTGGTTTGTTTGTTTTTGTTTTGCTTAGTTTTGTTGTTGTCTTTTTTTAATTTGTTTGTTTTCCATACACTTCCCTTCTCTTAAAAATATTCTTTTATTTTTAAGACATAAAACATTACTGTCAAGTTGTTTCAACAGCTTCTATGGAATTGTATTATCTAGCGCATACGCACTTACACACACTTATATACTAAGAAATATGTTTTTTGTGTACCATTCAATTAAATTTTATAAGAAGATACATTGATTAATATATAAAAATAAGAGAACACAGCCTGTCAGTCATGCTACTAGCTTTTTATTACAACAAAGTTTCCCCTATTAAAGCTTCATCTGGGCTGTCACTAATAGAAAACAACCCAACCAAACAACACTAATACATGTACACATTTGTTTTCCTTTTCTTCTTTTTTTTTGTAACCTTTAGAAACATCAGGCAATGGAAGCATCCCCTCCGTCTCCGAACGGCCTTTATCTTCCCCAGCATCCCCTTTGCCATCAGGAACGAAGTCGCCAGCTGGGGTCAGTACACTCATTTCATAGGCCTCCCCCTTCTCGCTCCTGAAAGGTACAACAGTGCAAATGTCAGTGCTCTTGCAATAAATAAACAAGTGGAAAAATGCATATATCTGTCAGCAAGAATAGCAAGGCAAAAACAGAATGTCTGTGATCTTGTTTGTTGTGGAACACTGTCAGATTAGATGTACCAGTAAATTACACAATAAACATCTGTATGATTATTAGTGAGTTCTCTCTCTCTCTCTCCCTCTCTCTCACGCACGCATGCACGCATACACACACACACACACACCAAAAAATCTCACCAAATCATGACACAGACAAAACATAAATTTTCCAATCCAAAATTCCAGACAAGTGGTACCTCTGCCTACACTGACTAGTTCTTGTCACCCATTGTTTAAATCACTAGAAGCATTAGTGAATAGAATTTAGAACATCTGTAGAGCCTATTGCCTAGTAACTTTTAAAAAAATCATCAAACTCCAAATGATCAACATTGTACCATTTGTCTTGTTTATGAGTCTTGATGATTCATTTATTGTGTTGTCTTTCTTTCCCCCATATCAATGTGAACTGCTAGCTCACTGGTCATCTCTGCTAAGAAGGTACAGCACATTTTAAAACCTTATTCAGTTATTGTTATTATCTTTCTTTTTCAAATTATCATTATTATCATTACTATGATTATCATCATTATTGTCATTATCAATGTTATTACTATTCTTTTCCTCATTATTATTATCTATTATCATTACTATTATTATTATCATAATCACTTAATATTATAATAATAATCATCAATTTTATCATCATTATCATTATTATTACTGTTATCCCATCATTACCTGTTTTCTGGTGTTTTCCCAACAGCCTCAGCAGAAGCTCGACTCTCGGAAGCAGCATCCTCCTCAACCACCTCCCCAGTGTTGAAGATGTGGTGCAGTTTGAAGTTGAAGACTTTGATGAAAGTGAAGATGACCCCCACCACTCCACAGTAGAGACCCCATACTAGTATGGTGGGGGTCAAGGTCTGAAACAAAAATGTCATATGTTGTTGTGTTGTGTGGCATTGTGTTGTGTAGTGTTATGTTGCGTTGTAATATTACTTACTGTCACAGATTGCTGTGTGTGAAATTCAGACTGCTCTTCCCAGAGAGGAAACATCACCACAATGCAGCACTACCTTTTTAAAATCATCACTGTATAATGTGTATTGCATTGTGTAGTAATTTGCATTGTATTGTACATGTACTGCACTGTACTCAACTGTACTCTACTGTACTGTATTTCATAGTATCGTCATGCTTATTCAGTTATTGTCACATCAGACTGCTCTATGCATTATTCGGGCTGCGCCTCCCAGGGAGTGAGCATCCCCAAAGTGCAGGAAAAACACCCTTTTTTCTCCTCTCTCTCTGGACAGGAAAAATAGGCCTTAGTTTCAGTTTCAATTAAATTTTAACAGAAATACTTTTTTTTCTCAAATATTCTGATTACAAAATGAAGTGAATACAACATTTCCAATAAGATAATAAAATGATACAGACATGGTCACAATGACACTCTCCCAGTAATTTTCTAAATTATTTTCATAACATTCTCCTGA
Organism: Babylonia areolata; assembly: GCF_041734735.1. Lineage (NCBI taxonomy): Eukaryota > Metazoa > Mollusca > Gastropoda > Neogastropoda > Buccinidae > Babylonia > Babylonia areolata. The sequence continues at coordinate 31,491,002 of NC_134896.1, forward strand.
ACATACTGGTACAGTTATAAAGTGGAAATTATTTCTGCATTTTAATTTTACACCCACTACTCCCAAGTTCATAAATTTATGTATTTTTAAATTAATACAATTAAAAAAATAGTTGTTGTTTTTTAAATACAGCAGTGTTATATTTTTTCATTGTCAATTGTCAAATGTGTAACAACAAATCCTGGTCACTATTAGTGGTGATGGTGCACTGACCCCATTTTAAAATAATTTAATCCTAGATCACTTTGATTTATAACTGAAAATGTTAATGATTTTCATCATTTATAATTATTTATTAATTATTTATTTCTAATTTAATCATTATCATGTCTTCAGGTTCAAGTTTATGGGAATGATCAGAGAAGAAAGAGCAAGAGAGACAGAGAGCGTGTGTGTGTGTGTGTGTGTGTGTGTGTGTGTGTGTGTGTGTGTGTGTGTGTGTGTGTGTGTGTGTGTGTGTGCGTCACTGAGAGAGAGAAGAAGAAGAAGAAGTCAGGAACTGAGAAAGGAACAGAGAGACAGAGACAGAAAGAGACAGAACTGAGAGAGAGAGAGAGAGAGTGAGACTGAGAGAAAGAGAGAGAGGGGATCAAGAAATCTTTCTTTTCTTTTGTTGTTGTTGTTTTTTGTTTTGTTTTGCTATGTTAATTATTTTGTTTGTTTGTTAGACAGGAAGTCCATGATCACCTGTTTTCACCCTGCACTTACAAAATAGGAAAATGTACACACATACATAGTTTATATAATCCAGAGAGAGATACAGAGAGAGAGAAACAGACAGACAGAAAGACAGATAGATCAAGATAGACTGATAGATAATCATATAGACAGACAGATACTGAAATAGAATATGATCAATAATATATAATTAAAAAAAATTTAAAGGTATAAAACACACACACACACACACACACACACACACACACACACACACACACACACACTGACATAGTGCACACACACACACAGAAGTATTAATTAAAGTACTTGGTCGAGCAAACACATGTGCATGAGAAAGAAAAAGATAGGAAGGAAAGGAGAGATACTGAAGAGAGAGAGAGAGAGAGAGAGAGAGAGAGAGAGCAATTTACGAAACATGACCACAGAAAAAATCAGGTCATACACAGTGTCATGTCCAGATGATGTGTTGTTTTTGTTTGGGTGCTGCTGTTGGTTTTCTTTTTTTCCTTTTTTTCTTTCTCCTGGTACAGTTCTCTTTGTTTTTTTTATTCATGAAGAATTATTACATGAAAGCAGATTTCAACTAACAACTTGCACAGAAGATACAACATCATACATTCATGATACAACTATGCAAAAAAGTATTAATTCCACACAATGTGTATAATACATGTGTACACATTACATAATAGTTTAATATGCTTTTTAAAGTTGTTCAGTTCTTTCTTTAAACTTAAATACATTAAGTGATTAACCCACCTACTCATTCAGATCATTGGCTTATCTCTTGTCAATCAATATAATCTATTGCACACTATCCAGAAATCTGCTCTAGGTTCTACACCAAATGCTTTTGTTTACATAAATGATAACACATTACACATCAATGTTACCTTCACACACCAAAATGTGAACACACACACACACACACACACACACACACACACACACACACACACACTGCATAATAGTAATGTTTATTAACACTTTTACAATTATAGTGAACATTCAAAACGACATCAATAAACCAAATAACAGAGCTTGTGTACCAGTCGATCAACTGATGTCATTAAAAGCTTATCGACTGTGATATTGTTGTTTTTTTAAAGAAATAAAGAACAGCTGATAGGCAGGATCCAGTAGTCAATGGATTACAAAACTGATATAGAAATTTCAGAATGGTTTACTTTACATGGCATCCCAGTAACTGACACACTTACAGAAGCCACATTTTATATGATTTATTTTGATTGGCTAGGACACTACATATCCAACACTGGCCCACGGACAAGTGTATACTGGTCCTGTTATTGTACAGAATATAGACAATTTTATTCAAATACACACTACCACTATGACTACTGCTGCTGGAAGTGCAGCTACTACTAAAACTACTAGTACTATTACTTGACACTACAGACACACAAATTTATACACACATTCTAACATACACACACACACACAAACATGCTGATCACATGTGTACACAATATTGCGCACAGTAGCACACACTCACACACACATACACAAACACACACATACACAAACACACACATACACAAACACACACACACGCGTGCACATGCATGCACGCACACGCACACACACACACAAACACACACGCATGTGCGAACACACATACACATGAACGTGTATACACATATATATGTATACTGTATCAGTGTATGTATTATATACTTGTACTATTGAAACTGCTATTTTGGCATCTGAATACTGATACTACTATTACTAGTGATAGTATTCTTCCAAGTTACTTTTGATAATTTTAATTTTGATGACTCCTTCAGTTTCACAAAATCCTTTCTGCTGTCACTTGAAATAATTAATTAAGGTTTATTCATGCAATTTTGTTGTCTTTATACGAATAAAATCCTACAATCTATTACTGCACTGGTGATAAGTACAGTTTCCGATAGTATTGTTCTAATTATTCATATATTGCCTGGACAAGAAGTCAATAAATGAGCATTGATTATATGATTAATTTAAATGCGCCACAATATTAATGCATGTTATAGTCTGCAAGTATAATGCTACAAGATTAAATAAAGTGTTTTATCTACTTGTGAACGATCACTAATTAATCCACTGCCACAGGACAGAGTAAATCAGCAATCGAACTCACAAGGTAAAGAACGAACGGCAATGCCAGCAGAAACATCCAGAGATAGAGGTGCACCGTGTTGCAAAATACATTGTGCTGGGGATCGTAGAACCATCCTCCGGTCACGGATGCCCAGATTCCTTGACGAAGGATGTCTAAAATGTGGGATCCCATCGATGAAATGCAACTATAGTCATCCAGAAAACAAATTACATCCGTGTCCTATTTTCACAATCAGAAACCGAGCAGCCATTGCTGCTCCACATCACGTGTAAGTGCACTTACAACGAGTTAAGACGAGAATTTGTAAATCTCGCATGACAAGACAAGACTGGCAATTAATTAAAACTGGAAACCTGAATTTCGTTTTTCTTCAGATGTGTACAATATGCATTGTATTGTAATTTTTATCACAAGTATTGAATTTTAGTAGTTTATTTTTAGTTTTCAAGGTCAAAGTACATCAACATGGCGGCTGTGCCTCGTTCGTGTTGAAACTGACTTGAAACTTGCAGCCACATATGAGTGTAGTTCGATCTCGGATGTGTACTGACCATTGTCATTGGTGTTGATAAATATGGATGAACACAAAGAAGTCAAAAATCATCAACTGATGGCATGATTGTGTACCTCAAGTGGATATTTTGTGATTGTGTCCACCTCGGGGTGGTTCAGCTATGCACCGAAATATCAACAAACCCGACTTTCATGAGGAACTTAACACCCTAGACCCTTCGAATGCGAAGTGCAGGGGTGATTACCGATTCAATGGAACCAAACAGGTTTTATGATTATCGTAGAAAAGAGGAAAGTGAGTTCAGTCCTTTATGGACTGCAATCTTTGACTACGATGCTGTCCGAGAGGACGAGCTTACCCTGCAAAGGGGTACTCAGGTCCAAGTATTGAATGTGGACTCGGGTGATGATGGGTGGTGGATGGGCAAGGCCAACGGGAAGGTTGGCATCTTCCCGAGCAACTTTGTTGCCAAAGATTCACAACTCAACACTGATAAGATACCTCCAGATATCCAGCAAAATGACAGGCCGTTCGACATAAATTTTAATAAGGAATTAGAACTTGAGGAAGTGATTGGGGTGGGTGGGTTTGGCAAAGTGTACAGAGGTAAATGGAGAGATGAGACTGTAGCAGTGAAAGCAGCAAGATGTGACCCAGATGAACCAATTAGTGTCACAACTGAAAATGTTCGAAAAGAAGCCAAAATGTTTTGGTTGCTGAACCACAAAAACATTACAGCTCTGAGAGGAGTGTGCTTGACACCTCCAAATCTGTGCCTTGTGATGGAGTATGCAGCTGGAGGGTCCTTGAACAGGGTGCTCAGTGGACGACGGATTCCTCCAGACATTTTGGTGAATTGGGCACAACAAATTGCTAGTGGCATGCTCTACCTTCATGAACAAGCTCCACTTACTCTGATCCATCGGGATCTGAAGTCCAGTAACAGTAAGTTTAACCTTTTGTGTTTTAAAAACCTGCTGATTTATTTTTTCTAAGGTGATGATTTGTATGTTTTTTGTAGTGTTACAATTACATGAGCTTTTTAGTATCAAAGCAAAATTCAGGATAACTTATGCTGGAGAGGCAGGGAAGTTCTTATTTTTCCATAGATAAATAGCAAATTCAAGTTTACAGTTTATCATTTTTACTGTACATGAAGGCCCCACAGACAAGTAAATAGCTGTAGCCATGCAACCTTACCAGAACAGACTAGATACCAGCATGCAGAATTGATTATATCACATTGTTATAAATCTTAGTTGTGGTGGTTTTTCGTGCCAGTAACTGGAAGTAATAAAGATATGACTTTATGCAGCTTGCAGAAGTAGGAAGGGCACAACTTTTCTCCTCAAAATTGAATGAGTAGTGTTCACAACAAGGCGTGGATGATCACTTCGCTGATCACACAGATGACTGAGGAGTGGAGCAGAAGAAATGTGGATACCAGGATAGCCATCAGTAGATTATGTACCTATATAGTATTAGTATATACTGTTTCAGCATCAAACTTTGTACTGTCAGTATCACTACTAATTACTAGTATTAGCAGTTTATAAAATGTCAAAACAAGAGACTTTATTTATTAGAGGGTCTTGATTAACCACAAACTCATTAACTGACATGTTCTTCCATCACAGTTGTTCCAAAGATTTGTCATATTTACATAATTTAGTTGTGGAACTTTTTATGACATAGTCTATGTGCTGGTCTGCTGTCCTGAATGGTTAACTTGTTGAAAGCAAGAGTGTGTGTGTGTAGTAGTAGTAGTTGTTGTTGTTATTGTTGTTGTTCTCGTAGAATTACTCAGGTAGCATTGGATGCTATGTAAGTGAAATTGACCCAGGCAACTTAATAGTTAGTTCATAATTGTATTCCATACATATATATCATTAATGATAATGGATCATTGTATGATGTATCTTGATCCAGTAAAACTTAGAATTTTCATTTAATGAAGTTTTCACTAATTCAGTAATTGGGTGAAATGAAATGTCACTCACTGACTCAGTAAGATTACTTTAAATGAATAAATTGATGGGTAAAGAAAGAAATAAAATAAACAAATCTTTCGGGGGGGGGGGGGATTTTTTTAAGCAAAATTTATATCAAAATGTTTAACTTAAGTGAGATTTTAAATAATCAAGTCTGAAATGTTTCAGTCTTTCATTGATTTAACTGAATGAAAATTATGGTTTTATTCCTGGGGGTGATTAGCTTGAGCAGTTGAAACCCAAACCCAATCTCACCTGCCTCAGTCTTACTTTATAATATGTAATGTTTATAAATACATCTTTCAAGTAGTTTTTCTCTGAAGCCTATCAGTCATGTGGGTGTCTTAACCCTTTGTCTCCTGCTAAAAAGATGAAATGTTAATAATGACAATTGGAAAATAGTGGACAATCAATAAATAACTGTCTTGAGCTTGACAGAATAAACATCATAAATTTCAGGACTTATTTTAAAGAGACAGAGAGAGATCTTACTCTGTTACTGCAATGAAGGGGACTCCATTTTCTGGAATACTTGTTTCTTTCAAAATCAGAATCACAGAATATGTTGTTGTTGTTGTTTTTTGGGTTTTTTTAATGTTTGTGTATACTGAGTGTGTGTGTGTGTGTGTGTGTGTGTGTGTGTGTGTGTGTGTGTGTTTGTTTCTTTACATTTGCCTTTCACTCTTTGAAAGCATGTATACACAAATTACGCCAGTGCAATGATACATAACAATGGTAAAATCACAGACGTTTTCAGTAGCTGATTACAAATGTCAAGTGGTTCATGACTGATGGATAACAAATCTTGTATTTTTTAACCCTAATATCAATAATGATGAAGTGTGAGAGTGTGACACATAGAGATCATTTCACAATGTCTGCACATGATAAGGGTGAAGATGACCGAGGACAACAGTTTTAACCTCAGGTGGTTAGGTTCATCCCATGGATTTGGAATTGGATATGTGTAGGCTGGCAGTGGTACATGATCATGATGCTGGAGAAACTGATGGGTGAATGACATTAATTTTTTAAGTGAACTAGTAAGAATTGTGTATGTTTACAACCTAAAAATACAAGTGCTGATACTGATACAGTGATAGTTGTGCCCACAGTACTGAGTAAACAATATATTGATTTGATGAATTATGATTTGTATGAATTTCATATCCTGTATGTATGTATACACCTGTACACTGGCAATGTTTTACAGTGTGGTTTTTATTGTTGTCATGTTTTATTCTTTTAATCATTAACAGTGATTACTTTTATCTTTTGGTTGGTTATTTATAATTATATTATTTACCATGCATTGAACATGTATACGTAGCATTGAGTTAATTGTTAAACTAAACTGAATATCAGTTGCTCTTTCAATTTTTATTATAATTTCATTTCAATTTTTATTGTCAAAATGTAAACTGCATATGATTTTGTATGCTGTATATATCTGTGTTAAGATCATTTGTATTACATTCAACATTGGTAGTTTACCAACTTGAGTTGTTTCTTCTGTTTATTTTCTGAAAACGTGTCTTGATGTTATGCACTGTATCTAGTGTAAGTGCAACAGTTATTGTATACATGTACATGTGGTTTATTTCTTGATATTTTATTTCCTCTTTACCCCATATAGATTTATAATATTTCATGCAACAGTGAATACTGACAGGGATTAACTGACCACAGAATTGATGCAGTAATTACAAGTCTAAATTTTGATTTTAAACTTGTATACGACATTCCAGTAACCAGAGAAGTCAGTGGAGAGTGGTGGGTTTAATAGAAATTGTTTACTTGTTTTGTGGGGTGGTGTCCACACATGATCCAAAGTTTACCAAAAATCTGTAGTGGTAGTAGTGGTAATACTACTTGTAGAAGTACTTAGTGTCATTGTCTAATTTATCATGATAACATCAACCAAATGCAGAACAAGTAACTTTTTATAATTTATGAAATAAAACTTTACAATTACAGTACAGATATGTACTCCCTTACTGGGTTACCCCACCTGCCAGCTTACAGAACTTTACAGGTAGTGTGTGATCAGTTCACCATTTTGATTATTTTGGTACTGTTAGACTAAAAGTATAACCTTTTGCTTGATCAAGGGCTTCCCCATATACTAGTAAGGGTGTGTTTAAACTCCCTCTGTCACTAGTGTCAGGCTATGGGCTTTTTGTTGTTTTGTAAAGTGTGAATCACTGAATGACTATTTAATGTATTTCACATTATTATATCCATACCAATACTTGCAATATATCTATAGACATAATCACAGCAGGTGCAAACAACAGATTTTGTTTTTCTTTGTTTTGTTTTGTTTTTGTTTTTAACAATTGACTTTAAAGCTCAAGACAACAGTTAAGCAGCAACAAGAAGTCTGTGAGTTTTTGTGTTGCTGTTTTGTTTTTTGTAAAGTGTTAATGAATATTTACACACACACACACACACACACACACACACACACACACACACACACACAATGTATACATAGATAATTAGATTTGTTAAAACTAGCACAAAAGTATAAACTCCACTCACAACCCAGAAAGAGATTTTTAAGTTAAAAAGTAGATCTTGTTTCAAACCAAGATGAAAATTTATGAAGAGCGGATTTGGATTTTTTTTTTTCTAATACATATATATGTCTACATACTTTTTCCCATATTTTTGCATTCAACATTGTTTATCAGTTCATGCTGTGGAGGAACAGGGACCTCCGTTTGGAAGGAAAGAAGTTCAAGAGTAGCATCCCTTGATTAAATTACCTTTATTTTTAGCTGTACAGATCTTGTAGAACATCCTGTGTATATATATATATATATATCTAGGTTTTGGACAACAGCTCTTCAGTGTTTCTCTTGATGTGAAATAATGACTGGGAGTGGGAGAGGCTGCCACAGGCCCCCACCACTACCCCCACTTCACCCTTCCTCTCCCTCCCTGTCCCCCCTCCCACCCCTCTCTACCCCTGCCCCCTTGATCCCCACTACCACTACCAGTATGGTACCACACTACCCCCTTCATCAGACACCTCCAGGGCTCACAATCATGATTTTTTTTCTGATTATCTTCCTCCCCATTGCATGTTTTGGCCCAAATGTAACTTGTAATCTGCATAATATGAATTCACGGTTGGCTGCTCCCTTTGGGACTCCAGTGGGGGAGAAAAAGAGCCTGACCCATCCAGAGGGAAGATACCCCAGCCATAATGTGATCTGATAGCGTGCTAAGACCCTGTTGGTTTTTTACAGGACCACAATGGGTGGGTCCTGAACTTTAAAAAAGAGGAGAGAAAAAAGAAAAAAGAAAAGAAGGGGTTGATGGATTATTTCTTGTCATACGATCTGCATCTGCTCAGTGTTAACTGTTTGTGTTCTACCAGGTGTGCAGTAACTGGTATACTGTTTCTGTGGTTTCTACAAAGAAGGAAGAAGTGGCATTGTGAACCATTACAGTGGAAGAAAAAAGTTAAACTAAATAAAATTGATATAAAATGGGTGTACATACACAAACACTCTCTCTCTCTCTCTCTCTCTCTCTCTCTCTCTCTCTCTCTCTCTCTCTCTCTCTTAGTCTCACTATGTGTGTGTGTGTGTGTCTCCTTCTCCCTCTCTCTCTCTCTCTCTCGCTCCTTCTCTCTCACTGTCTGAAATATATATCTCTCAGTGTCAGTCTCACCCAAGTTATTCAGTGCATGCTGCCTGTCAAACTACAATTCAGAGTGGGCCCTGTTCTCGACCTGGCCCATCCCAGTTTCAGTCTCAGTCCCAATCAATCCAAATGGGCAAACCTCCATACCTTCGGTGACATGTTTAATGTACCCTTTCTTCAGTCAGGCTTCTGGAGAGGGTACCTGCACCCCTACTTGAACTGTTGAAGCACTTTGACATGTATGTTGTTACAAGTATTAACAGTGGGGGCCTCGCATTTGGCCTTTTTCCCATTGGTCTTTTTCTCCTCTGCATGCCTTTTTTGATGGTCTAGCTTTTTGTCGTGGTCAGGATTTAGGGGAAGAATATATTGTGCATACCTCAATGACTGAATAAGGGTAGGGTTCTTTGCATAATAATTCAACATGATAAGTTACACTTTTCTTTATTTCTTTTGTTGTTTACAAGTTTGTTTGCTTTCTGTAGTTGTTTTTTGTTTGTGTGTTTTGTTTTGTTTGTTCTTTGTGTTGTTGTTTTTTCATACGGGGGGAAGAGGGGGGGGTATTTATGCAGAAAAAAGGGGGGAAGATGTTCTCTAAGTAGACCAAACTTTGCAAACTGTACAGACTACATGTGGTGTTAAAAATTGTTGGATTTTATTGTTGCTTTTCTTTCCAATTTATTTGGATTTACTCAAACTGACAGTGAAAGACGTGACCACACACCTAAAAGTAGAGAAGACACATCACTTGCTTATTCAACAGCAAAGCAAAAGTCACTTTTAGTTTATTCAAAATGTACACAAGAAATGTATTTATAATCCAAAGTAGCAAAGTTCTAATTTGAAAGTATCAAATTCAAAATCATCACGAAGACAGTTCCTTGGAGGTAACAATTTGTGGTGTGGTCTAAGAATAGTAAATGATATTACAATATGATGCTAATTTCTTATCAAGCCTGTCAGAATATCATATTCCACGCCAACCACCGTAACTCAGTGATGTGTAGCAAAGAGGTTCAATGAAAATTGAAATGAATAACACAATATGAATAGTACTAAACACAAACAGTAATACAATTACTATTATGTCAACACCACCAATCATAATCCTTCCTGTCCAATTACTACTGCCAACAATGAAACCCATCAATGATCTATCCAGTCAATAATGATCATTCTCAATTGTCATAGAACCATGATTTATCCAGTTACTGATAGAGATATGGTGATAGGAATACATTTTTTTTAACACTTTCTCCCCAATCACTACAAGTATGACTAGCTCTAGCAGTGTAAGATATGTACACAAGTAATACATAACATGTAAAAAAAAATTACAGACTCACTAAAATGTGCAGAAGATATGTGTCATCACTTGCTCATTCAACAGCATTAATTAGCAAAAAGGACTGCATGTCCCTTCCCACCACTCTGCTTCTACCTGGTGAACTACTTTCAGTTACTGTCTATGATATGATTCACGTGCAACACCCGTTTACGTTTGCTGTTATTATGACGCCCCAGTGATGAATAGTTTACTACTATAGTAATAATACATGCGTGCACACACACACACACGCACGCACGCACGCACGCACGCGCACACACACACGCACACACAAACAAATTCTATACATATCTTCAATCTTGTTACGCTTGTGCGCACACATTTACACTATATTACAGATATATATATAAAATATATATGCGCGCGCAAACACAAACACAAACACACAGTTTGTTTGGGGATTTTTTGTGTGTGTAGTTTTTTTCTTGTTTTTGTCTCCCTTTTGTGTGTGTGTGTGTGTGTGTGCTATTTTGATAAGATGCAAACAATTGACATAATTGTATACATAAAAAGAGAAGGGCACAAATTAGATGAAACATGCACATGCACACACAACAAAAAAAGCCATAATGATAATGATGATGCATAACAATTAATTTAGATATTGTATTCTGAGGGAAAATACACACACAATTTACCTGTTTGTGAAAACATGCATTTGTGCTTTTTGAAATTGTGTAAACTTTTTTTCTTTTTTTTTCTTTTTTTTTTGCATATGGAAAATAGTGGTATGTTTTTAATTATGTAACTGTTTTTGTTTTTGTGTGTGTGTGTGTGTGTCATTTTACAGAAAAAGAAAGAAAGCAAGAAAGAAAGAAATTCATCACATTTTCCTTGTGATCTGGGTGTCCTGATTATATTTGTCGTTGTTTTTTCTGTTTTGAACAGTCTTGCTAAAAGAGGTTGTTGACAATGACAACCTGTCCAACAAGACGCTGAAGATTACAGACTTCGGTCTGGCCCGGGAGGTGGAGAAGACGACTCGAATGAGCGCAGCAGGGACGTATGCCTGGATGGCTCCAGAAGTGATCAAATCCTCACGCTTCTCCAAAAGCAGTGACGTCTGGAGGTGAGGCATTGCTTGGCCAAATAAGTAAGCCTGATTGAGTGAATCATGCAGTATGGCCAAAGAACTGAGCCTGTCACACAATATGGCCGAATAAGTGAGCCTGATTGAGTTAATCATACTCATGATACTGTAGGGCCAAGTAACTGAACCTGATTGAGTGAATCACTTATTCACTCCATATGGCCGAATAACTGAGCATGATTGAGTGAATCACTCTTAAATGAGCCTGACTGGGAAAATCACACTGTACATATGACCAGATAACTGAGCATGATTAAATGAATCACACTGTACACAGTGTATGGCCAAATAACTGAACCTGATTGAGTGAATCACAATGTATCCATGGCCGAATAACTGAGCTTGATTGAGTTAATGGCACTGATGGTCAAATAACGGAGCCTAATTTTGTGCAAGTATGTTTATAACTGAATAACTACTTTGCCTGATTTAGTGTAGACTAGATATCATACTGTGTGTCTTTTCTTGGGCTGGGATTTGGGGTGTCTTTTTGTTATTCTTTTTATTAAAAAAAAAAAAAAAAAAGCACATGTGCAAGGTTGAAGATAGATGTTGTACATTTGTTGCAATTTTCATTGGAGTAGATTGACAGAAAAGTAGTAGGAAATGTAGCAATGAATGGGGAAGAGGAAATTAATCAAGCTCAAAAAGAGTTTTTAGTTATTTCCTGGTATGTGAGTGGGATTGTCTTGTACAGTGGGGTTTTGGGTTGTGTTTTTTTTGTTTGTTTGTTGGTGGGGAAAGGGGGGGTTACTGTTTTGTGGTATGAATGGGTTTTGATTGATCATTTTTTAGCACTGCACTACATTTAATCACACTGTTATGTGCAGTGTTATTCATTTTATTTCATCGCATCCAGCTTCCAAGAGAAATATCATATTTATACCCATTTATGCACACACCTGTATACATTTATCTATTTTCACTATGACTAAGTTAAATGCATGTCTGGAGAATACGATATGTTGTGGTAAATATTTTGACATACATCTTTGTTATTTTGATTTACATTGCTTTATTTTGATACTATTTTTACCATTTGGACAGTAGCACACATCTCTTGTCATCCACTGCAAACCGGATTGCAGTGATGATGTAGAACAAACACACAGCAAAAAAGATTGCAGTGACTGGTAGAAATTATGTGAGACAATTGAAAAGATGCATTTGAATAAGACAGTAAAAATCTTAAACAGCAGGTAAAGGAATGGAATACAAGCATTGTTGCAGGGGTACCAACTGCATTATGAGTTTCAGATTGATGGGGTTTTTTATTTCTGTATTTTCACCTCGTAATAATGTTTTAGTTTCCTTGACTCAGGGTTTATACAGTAATGAAAATCTGTTAAACTTATAGTCTTGGAAAAATAAGAGAATCAATTCCAGGGCTGGAAAAGTCTTTAAAAAAAGTGTTTTCCATTCAGGTCTTGCAATCTTGAATTTAACGAAAGCTTGTCCAGTACCTTTCAACAAAGGAGTTAATGCATTTGAAAAATAAACAATCAAAAAAACTAAAACTGAAAAAGTGATAAAAATTGAACATCGATTCTGGTAAATCTGCTAACCTCTTTTTTCAGCAGTGAAGCAGAAGAAGCATTTGACTTGATACCAGTACAGCCTTCCGACCTGTTCTGTAACTTACCTTTCTTTCTTTTTCAATCCACCTCTGCTAGCCAGAAATTATACTCATTTTTATCAGCATGCACCATGTGCAGATATCTTTTTTTTATACTTGTCCTTTTTGTGTCTTTTGTGTTGTGTATGTGTGTGTGTATGTGTGTGTGTGTTTGTGTGAACAAGATGTGTGTACAATGTACATGTATACTGTATGAAATTGTAATTGGTCTGTTGTGCATTAATTACTTGTTTAAAAAAATAAACATATTAAAACGGTGCACAAGCAGCATCGCTGCTTCACACAAATAACTTGATCATGACTGCTTCAGCTACGGTGTGGTGCTATGGGAGCTGCTGACAGGAGAGACCCCATACAAAGGCATTGACGCCCTGGGAGTTGCTTACGGGGTAGCGATCAACAAACTGACTCTCCCCATTCCCTCCACCTGCCCCCACATGTTCTCCAAGCTCATGTCAGGTATGGGAAACCCTGTACTGTTTCTACTGAGAGATTGTGTTGTGTGTTATTGATAGATCTATCTGCTTTTCCAGTGTACCCTCTCTGTTTTTCTGTCTGTAGGTATGTCTCTCTCTCTCTCTCTCTCTCTCTCTCTCTCTCTCTCTCTCTCTGACATCTCTGTTCTTCCTCTTCCCTGCTCCTCCCTCCCCCCCCCCCCATCTCTCTCTCTCTCTCTCTCTCTCAGCCTATCACTCTCTCTCTCTCTCTCTCTGAGAGAGAAAGAGGGAGGATATTGAAGGAGAACTAGTTTAAACTAGAGAGAAAATTGTGTGATAACTTTTTTTTCTGTTTGTGATTAACAGATTATGTAAATTTGCTCAAGCCAATGCACAAATATTTACCTGCCTCTTGTCATTCTGGGGAATCAGCAATGTTATTTCTTGGCATGAGTTTTCAGTATTGTCTGCAAACATTCTCCAGGCAGAATGAGGGTGGTTCTTCTCAGGTCTTGTGTTGTGTGATGTGAGCTTTGCTCTGTAGATCTGTTACCAGATGTTGGGGAGGTTGTATATATCCAGTTTCTTTGTTTTGGGATGGGTTCTACTCGCCTTGATCTGAAAAGCTTCATTCTCTATTTTACTCATGGTACTATTGCTTTCTGTGGATACTATCACCATCCCATGTTTTTCATGGAGATGTTGTCATGTTTCTTCACATTGTAGCATTCCCTCTTAGTCTTAGTCTTATCTGTTGAGGAAAACCTACCAGCAGTCAGGTGTTTTTGTTTGGCACTCATTAGGAAATATGTTGTTGTTTTGTTTGTTTTTTTGTTTGCTCCCCCATTTTGGCTTTGTTCTGATTATTGTGACATAAAAATAAGGTGCCGTGTCATAATGGGTTAGGCATTGTACTTCTCTTGCAGTGTTCACCAGTGATTGGGGTTCAAGTCCCTGTTTCAGCGTGGTATTATGTTCTTTGGAAAGGCGCTTTACTCCAGTTTTCCTCACTCCACCAAGGTGTGAATGGATAACTAACTTCAGTTGTTGAAGGTTAAAGTGGCAGAAGAAGAGGCCACCTTCCTGTGCCAAGCCCTAGACACCGTGAATATGAATTCACTGCCCTGATGGCCATAAAAGGCAATGGGACCTTTAATCTCTTATACATGAAAATGTAAAGGTGACCGTGAAGCAAGAAACTAAAAGTACTCTTTGGTCCACAGATTTTAACTTAGCAAATAGTATTTCAAAATCAAATACAAGATTTTAACCAGGTGATTTCAGTTTTATTTCCATTGGAGTGACTCTGTATCATGTTTTCTGATATGAGACAGAAATTTTGGATCAGTTTGAGTTTAAATAAGCCCGAGAGTGAGACTGAGACTTTTGCGGTTTTCCACCACCTCTTTGGGAGGTAGTTTCAGACCTGAAATAATAGCTGTGCATACAAAACCCTATTTTATACCCCCAGTCTCCAGGTGCCAAATGGGTCACTTTTGATCTGGGCTTTAGTGCAGGCATTTGAGCTGTTTGCCCAGGGCTTTGCAACGCATTGCATTTCACCACAGTGGTGTGTTGTGGAGTCGGTACATGTGCAGGTCCAAAGGGAGAAGTGCATATGAATTATGCAGGGGTTTTGTTTGTGGTGTTTAGTTTTGGAGGGTGAGATTTCCATAAAAATGATGGTGCGAGTGTGATGAATATCCCATGAGATATTTTATGTGCCTCTCTTAATGGAATGTTAGTATTCTTAACTGGCAATGTGTGTGAGTTTGAGCTTGTGTATGTTTCCCTGTGATTGTGTTTTACTGTTTCTCAACATTCCGAAGATGATATCTGGAAGGGAAAAAAACCCAGCTGATCACAAAATTTGCTGGAAGTAAAATAGCTGTACAAGTTAGGGTTAATTATTTTTTGATACACTTTGTGCTAGTTAGTAAGTTCTTTATGTTTCTGTATATATGTCACATGTAAATTTGTTAATGGTATAAATTTTGTTTGATACATATTTTTTTGTGTTACTATCTTTATTCATTAACTGCTTGTCCTCCACAACCCAAAGTACATAAAAGGATTGAATTAAATTTCTTAAGATGTGTGTGGGTGTGTGGGTGTTAAAATACACATGTATGCACTTGCAGTTAAACCTGTTCAGTCTGTTGTTTGTTGTGGCTTGTACCACAAGGGATCGTTCTTGATCTTTTTTTTTTCTTCCTATTTTCTTTTTTCTTTTTTTTTTCTACTTCTTCTTTTTCAGTCAGCCTCTAGCATATGTCATCAAAAAGAAAAGAAAAGAAAAAATAAACAAAAGAAAAATCAAACAATGTTTTGAATTTCACACATAAAATTTGCTGATGACAGTCAGTTGTATAAATAAATACTATATGTTATTCAGTTTGTTTCTAGTATTACTTATAATTCTGGTCTTGAGAAAATGGATTTTGTGCTAAGTAGTACTCTTACCGACTGAAATTGCAGTAATCATGGAATAACAGAGGCTTTGCTTATCAGTTTTTGGAAACACAGACTCAGTTACTATTGATCAGTACAACATTCGACTCAGTCACCGTTGATCAGTACAACATTTGACTCAGTCACCATTGATCAGTACAACATTCCCTTCTCTATAACTGTAAGAAACATGGACATCATGTTTGGCAACAAACTCACAATGAAGCAACAAGTGACAAAACTCTGTCAAAGCACATGTCTGGAAAATTTCTGAATAATTTATTCAGTTTGACATGTTCTCACTGTTGAAGCAACCAAAAGCCTTGTCACCTAACTTATTCATTCCTGAAGGCTGAAGTATTGTAAATGTAATTCAGTAAGAGGTAGACTAAAAGAATCTTGGTAAAAGTCAACTTAAAAATTACATGAGATAAGAGAAGCAATGTATCGAGCCACAGGCTAACTCACTTCTGGCTGGCTAAACTCCACAGGCTTCCTATCACTTAGAGTATTGATTACTGTTACAAATACGATGTTTCTTTCAGAGATTTTGAGGGTTTCAACTTTCAGTACTTTTTCTGGCTGTCTGATATAGTGATAATGTTGAGCCTTGTGTTCCATCACATTCACAGTGCTCATCTGCTGACTCTAGTGTTCTTTATGTCCCATAATATTATACTTGGAAAAAATTTACAAGAACAGTGTCCTTTTTGATACCTCAGTTCTGTCAGAATCATGTTCCCTACCAGAATTTTCATGCTGAAACAAAATTTCGATTCAGATCTGGCCTCAAAACACATCTTTAAAAAATAAGCATTAAATTTCATAGATGTCTTGGTCTTAGTTTGTGGTGTTACACATGTCTGTGCGTGCACATGTCTGTGTATTTTTGTATGTCTGTTTATGTAAAACATCAACACATTGCACATGTCTTTCTTTATGTCTTTGGTTTGGGTGCTCTTTGTTGTTAAATTTCTGTAATCATTTTTAGCACTCTGGGGCCCTGTTTTCAATATGTAGTGTACATAAATATCCATTATTATTTCTATTTTTATGGCAGCTTTTTTTTAAATGTTGCTTTAGGCGTTGACCTCTCCACATCTCTCTCTCTCACACACACAAGCACCACCATTCACATTTCATGCATGGATTGTTTCAACATTTTTACAAAGAAAGTTTTGTTGGATCTCTCTTTGTTTTTGTTCCAGTTTCTTTGTTTTTATTGTTGCTGGGGTTGTTTTTTTTTTTGGGGGGGGGGTTGTGGGGGTTTTTTTTGTTTGTTTGTTTGTTTGTTTTTGTTTTTTTTTTGTTTGGGGGGCCTGTTTTTAGGAGTAAACTTGTGGAGGAGGGGTGTGGTTAAGGTCATATTTGCATTGCAATATTTTACAATTCCATACATTATTGCTATTATTTATCAAGTGGAAAGCTATCTTCGTTCTGACTAATCTGAGGCTAAGAGTTGCCTGAGAAGTTTGTTGTTGTTGATTCATGACTTGGTGTGGTCTGAAAAGGTATTTTGAGTTGTTTGTTACTGTGACGTTGTGTTGGTGTTGATGTTTCTGTGCTATGCTTTAATGCCTGTCCAGAACTTTGGTAGTTTTGCCATTTACCATTGGCTGCATGCATTAAGTTGAGTAACACCACATATTTCATGCACATATGGTGCATTTACTACTTTTTTTGTTGTGTGTGTCTGTTGTTGATTTTTTTTTTTGGGGGGGGGGGGGTTGGAGGGGGTGTCCAGTCTGCTCCACCATTTCAGTGACTTTACCCCTTCACTGCTGTTTCTGAATTTCCCCCACTCCCTGCCCCCATGCACAATCACACCATCCATTATTCTGTTGCAGTCTTAGAACCAGCTGTCCACAAAGAACTGTCAAACACTGTTTAGTCAGAAGTAACAGTTTTTAGAATTTGTCTGTTTTTTTTTGTTTTTTTTTGTTGTTGTTGTTGTTGGGTTTTTTTTTGGGGGGGGGTTGTTTTGTTTTTTTTCTTCTTCTTCTTCTTCTTCTTTTTTGACTTGCAACCCAGTGGACCTCATGTATGGTCAAATCAGTTTTGGTATGCACCTATGACTATGAGTCAAATACCCCTCATACACATCTTCATTAGGTTTAGTGTCTGTGTCATCACGTTCAAATCTTCAGTTGTTATGCTTATATTATGTGAGGCTAAGTGCAGGCTACAACATGTTCCAGTTCCATTAACGCACATATGATGGTGATTTTGTAAGCTGTCAGGCATTTACCCATGTGAATGATGTCTTCATTCCTAAGCATATTTCAATTTTTATGGTAGTTCATCAGTCGTCTGTCATTAACTGGCAAAGCATACTATCTCTACATTAGTACACAATTGTAGGACTCCCACACACTTTCTGGTGCCAGTGATCACTGCCAATAGTGACGCTGACATTCAAGCTCTGTTATATGGTACTGGTAGACTAGAATGCAACTTACTGACAAGATGATGAGGTGTTGTGAGAATGCTTTGTCAGAGAGTATTGATCAGTTACCGATTTCTTTTGTGTGTGTGGGAGGGGGGAGGGGGGGAGTTTTGTTGTTTTGGATAATGGTTTGTTACAGTGTATAACTATAAAAGGACTGTTGATGAATATTTTTGATGATTGTTAATGTGGAAAATGTTAAATGTGATTGTTGATGATTGATTGTGAAAATGTTTTACTGCAGACTGTTGATGACTGATTTTGAAACTGTCCAGCTGTAGACGTGCTGTTGATGACTGAGTGTGAGAATGTTTTGGAACACAAGATGGTTGATCAGAGATTAATCGTTTGGGTTGTGCCATCGCAGACTGTTGGGATCAGGAGTCACACGAGCGCCCCACATTCCAGAACATCCTGAAGCGCCTCGACGAAATCGCAACGTCGCCTTTTGTGACAACGCCCCAGGACTCCTTCCACACCATGCAGGAGGACTGGCGACTGGAGATTGAGCAGATGTTCGATGAACTGAGGAGTCGGGAGAAGGTGGGTTCTATTTCCTGCTAGCACTTTTATCCTCAGACAGCTGTCAAGATCTGTTTTATTTTCTGTGTATGTATGTGTACTTTGTGTCTGATGTGTTGTAAAACGCTTTGAAAGGTTTGAAATCACTACAAAGAATATTAAATGCATTATCATCATCATTATCATTGTTATTACCATCATGTCCCACCCCTTCAGGAACTGCGGTGTCGGGAAGAGGAGCTGACAAAGGCGGCGCTGCAGCAGAAGATCCAGGAAGAGTTGCTGAAGAAACGTGAGCAGGAGCTGGCCTCGCGAGAGATTGACCTGCTGGAGCGGGAGCTCAACATTCTCATCCTGCAGCAGGTCATGCACAAGCCCACGCCCAAGAAGCGCAAGAAGAGCAAGATCCGCCTGAAGCACATACGGTCTGGGGGCAAGGCCATCAGTGAGCCTTCTGGTGAGTCAGTGAGTGAGGGAGAGTGAGGGATGGTGAGAGCAGGGTCAGAGAAAGGGGAGCTGTTGGTGGAGGAGGGGGCATGGGGGGGTCAGGAGGGGGTAGGGGGGGGGATGCTATCAGTGAGTGGATTTTACTCCAAAATTTTGCCAGGGACAACTCTCTTGTTGCCGAGGGTTCTTTTACCTTAGCTAATTGCACATGGGAACTCAGTTCATCATATCACCCAAATGGCTAACATCGAGACCCACTCAAGGGTCTAGAGGAAGCAGAGAAAATTCTGGAATGTGTGGGATTCAATCCTGCACCCCTCAGATTCTGTCGCTTCCAAGGGGGATGCCCTACCGCTAGGCCATCACTCCACTCATATTGGCAGGTAAGGCCGCTAAAGGTTAATCCTGGTTGTTTCAGACTTTCGCCACAACATCACCGTTCAGAAGGAGGACCAGCCAGCCTATGACATCGACAAGCGCTACAACCCTTCCAGTCCCGACAGCCCTCCTGCCTCCCCTGTTCATCCCGTGGCACCGCCTCGATTCAGAGCCATCGCATGTAAGTGGGGGGACACATGGAACAATCAGAGATCAGGGGTCCTTGTGTACTGGTGGTATTTGTGTGATTTTTAAGTCCTGTTTGTGATTCTGAATAAAATGAAGTTGTTTTTTTTTAGTTCTGTTTGTAATTTTGATCAAAATGAAGTGTTTTTTAGTTATGTGTGTAATTCTGAGCAAAATCAAAGTACTTGATTGAATTGAATATACAGTTGCCTAACTATGCTTTCAGTGCCTGAATTGTGATACCACACCCTCATATCTTTCTGAGCTAAAGTAAATTTTAAAACTTATCTCTAAAAAATACTTGTCATAACTCAAATTGTGCTGTTGTCCCAGGCCCATGGCAATGTGAGTGTGTGTGATGGGAGAGTAGAGAGAATGGGAGTGTGTAGATAGATGGTGGTGGTGTGGTTCGAAAGGGAGAATGACCCGATTTTTACCCCTTTTACCTTTTCTGTCCAAAATTTTATTTTATAATTTTTACAAAATCTGTGGCATGCAGATTACAATTATGTTCCTTTTTACATGTATGTGTTTTAAGTGAAAATTGCTGTCATCTCAGCCGTTTAATCATGTGTGTGTCTGTGCATGGGTGTTAGTGTGAGTGTTGGAGTGTAACAGTTGTAGTATTGATAGTATGTTACTTTGTGAGTTTTATGTATTGTGTTTTTTATAATATTATTATTAATGATTCTGTTTTTATGTTTCTACTACTTTTTATATGCTTTCTTGTTTCACTTTAGGTACTGGATTGTAAAGCGCTTAGAGCTTGCTTATGCTTGTATTATAGCGCTATGTAAAAATAAAATATTATTATTATTATTGCTTGGATGCCAGTTCCAGAGCTGAGGGGAAA
Source organism: Babylonia areolata (assembly GCF_041734735.1). NCBI lineage: Eukaryota > Metazoa > Mollusca > Gastropoda > Neogastropoda > Buccinidae > Babylonia > Babylonia areolata. The sequence goes on from NC_134896.1 coordinate 31,511,767, forward strand.
AAGAAATAGTTCTCCCTTTTTCTGTGTGTGTGTGTGTCAAATCACTAACAACCTCTCGAACTATCCTTTCTTTTATGATTTTCATGCCAAGCAGAAGGGTTGATCTTCAGGACAGCCTAGTCTTATTTGAGTTAAGGAGCTTAATGGTTGAAATAATATGTCATGAACTGTATCATTTTGTAGGGATTTTTTTTCTCTTTGTTTTTTGGTGGGTTTTTTTTTGTTTTGTTTTTTTTCCTTCTTCTTTTTCTTTTTTCTAAGATGTGAGTGTGATTTTGTCTTTGACTCAGTTTAATTTTTTTGTTTAGTTGGGCAGTCCTGATATTGCCTTGTTCGATCAGCTGGATTATAAGCAAATGTCAACCTGTTCCATTAGAACTTGCATTACCTAATGCCTTGTGGGCAGTGGGTAGGTCTTTTGGCCCTGCATGAGTAAAGAGACCCCCTACCCACCACAAGTCTCCTGTTGGTAGTCTCAGCCATGAGGAAATGGCCCCACTGCTTTGTGGATAGACTAGGGAAAGTCAAAGGCTAAGGGAGTGAACCCCAATAAAATCCTGTGTGGAGCCCCTAAGATGGCTTTGTGACAAACTCTGTCGCATTTCTGACAGCTCCTGCAGTTCAGTCCTGGTCCGGAAGTGTCTCCTTGTGTCCATCCTGGCTACAGCGGCTGAAGATAGTCTTGGAGGGGGGTGGGGGAGGGGGTGCTCATGGAACTCAGGCAACCCACAGCTCCCATTCACCCTTTTTTTCACCCAGGATTCAGTGACACCTTTCCCTGCCCACAGGGCAGTCGGATTTGTGGGTCTCCTTTTTGGCTGCGCTCTCATCCCTGAAGTCACTGACATCATCGTTCATGAATGACCTAATGAATGCCTGTGTGATGTGTGTGTGTGTATCCAGACCCTCCCTACCCTGCCCACAACTACGCTGATGTGATGGTGGACGGGAAGAAGGGCAAGACATGGGGACCCAGCTCCGTGCAGAAGGACCGCCACCAGAGGTCCTCCATCATCTTCGCTGATGGCCGCTGGTCCAAGAGCGCCCCCAACCTGGAGAAATCGCTTCGTCATTTAGGAGGACATTCCAACCTAGGGGCTTTCAATGATCTCTGTAAGTATACATTGGTTGGGTTTGTTTGCTTTTTTGGTTTTGTGGGTGGGGGGGGGGGGGGTGTCTTCCTGGTGATTTTTTTGGGGGGAAGGGGGTGATTGCAGGGCAAGGGTGTGGAGGGATGTCTTTTGTTTGAAGTAAAGAGCTATATGTGATCTCTGCAAGCAAACTTTTTTTGTGGGGAGGCAGGGGGGGGGGAGGGGTCAAATAGTAAAGAACCGTATGTGATATATGTAAATGAACATGTTTTGGTGGATTTTTTGTTGTTCATGCTGTTGTTTGGGTGGGGGGCAAGGGGGGGGGGGGTGGGGGGCTTTTGTGTGAAGTATGTTTGTGATTTTATTGTAAGTAGAATGGTAAATTAAAAGCTGTGGTCTCTGTCAAACCTGGAACTTATTTCAAGGTCATAATCATTGAAAAGACATAGCATTGGTTTTTATTTCTTGACAACCTTTTGGCAGATATTATAGATATATATATATCATGGGTGCATGTTGGTATGTCTAAAACCTGAATTCAGGCATTTTCTTGATGGTTCAGGTCTGCCTAAAAGAATGCAAGCTATCAGAAGTGATGCTGACAACTCTTGGTAGCATTTGTGGAAGTGACGCTGAACATAGATATTCTTCAGGAAGAGGTGTGCCAGTTTGGACCTTAGAGTCACATTCCATATACATGTGCACCTCACTTAATGCTCAGACCTTTACTGGCAAGTTCTGTGCAAGTGCATTTTAGTTTCCCCATGTTGGTGGGTTCTTTTTTTTCTTCTGTTTCCAGTTTTGTCTTTATTTGATAAGAGAAATATGTGAAACAGATGTGGATCCATAGAATACATACATAGAGAAAGGAGTGCCATAATTATGTAGGGAAAAGGAATGTCTTTAGATTTGATGTATAAAGGATGTGAGTGATGGACTAACGGACTGTGCTGTTGGAAGAACTTGTGGGAAAAAAGATTATTTCAATCTTGTTTTAATCTCACTTTGCTTCAAGGTTTGCTGTTTGCAAAAGATAATAAATAAAAAGATAAATGTCAAGAATAAGTAAACTCATAACTTTCACGCTTTTAGGAAGCTTGTCTGGAGGCAAATAATTAATGTCTTAAATGTAGTTAAAATGAGTGCTTCTGAAAAGCATATCTAATCTCTTGCTGGTTTACTTTTTACAGTCAATCCAGTTCAGCTTGGAACATTGTCATGTTCAGCACAGTACTGCTGTCTACAGTGCTCTTAAATTGTGTACAGTATGACATGAATGACATACAATACAGTATAATTCAATACAAAGCAGTACAATACAATAGAGTACATATTATTCATCTGACTGAAAATAAATTGTGCACCTACTTTGAAGAACATAATGTTATAGTCCAGTATATTATAAATTATATGTTCATGATCTTGCTCAGTGCGGTGTAGTTCAGTATAATGTTGGGTGTTTGTTTGTTGGGTTTTTTTGTTGTTTGGGCGCTTTTGTTTTTTTTTGTTTGGGCGTTTTTTGTTTTTTTGTTGTTGTTGTTGTTTTTCTGTTTGGATGGCCCTAACACTGTGATGTGTGTGTCCGCAGACAATGAAGATGACACTCTCCCAGAGTCTCTGGAGGAGGGCCCTGGCACCAAATCTCGCAGCATTCCAAACTCTCCCATCACCTCAAGCCCAGGGGGTGATGGGGGCTCAAAGCGCAAGAAGCACGAGTCGGCGCTGATTCGCATGACCTCGATTCTGGCGGCCGTTGGGGCCGGCTTCGACGTTCGCCTCTCCAACACAGTGGCCATCCACCCCAACTTGCATTCGAGCTGTGGGGGTGAGGAGGACAGAGGGGGTAGGAAGCGAGACTCTTTCATTCTCAACCGAAGAGACGCTTACTTAGGGGCTGTGCGAGACTCGTTCATCGAGCCTGAGCAGGATTTCCGATCGCAACCGTACGCAAGTCAGGTGTACTGGCACACGTACCATGGGACTCAGACCAGGCAGCGGCCCAGTCTCAACATGGAGGGGGGCCCGGGCGGCATCCCTCCCTTCTACCTCCCTTCAGGGGATCAAAGTGAAGAAAACGCACAAGGAATTCTCCAAGGTTTCAACCCCCGAACAACGTCTCACCGATCCTCGTACGCTGACAGCGAGTCTTCTGTGATCTCTAGCACCTCAACGTCGGAGCGAACAGTGATATACACCCGCCAGATCTCGGACAGCAGCAACTATGATACCCCCACTTCCTCCATCGTGTCCCCTCCTCCCAGGCCCTCCCAGGCTCCTCAGCGCCGCTCTGTGACATTTGAGGACGACTTCAATCCTCAGGATTCAAAAACTAGCTCAGCGGGCTACCCCTCTCACAGACAGTCCCCAAACAGTATCTCCAACAACTCGGAGCTCCATGGGGTTGGGGTTCCAGAGTTAGAAGCCTGGGGCTTCCAGCATGGAGGTGGTGGGGGAGACTACCACCCTCCTCGCCCTGCCCCCACCCCTGACTACCCACCTAACATTCCACCTCGCCGCAGACCAGGGGAGCCCCCGGCCACACCCCAGCGGCCAACAACGCTGGACGTGGGGGGGAACAGCCGACCGGGTCCCATCCAGCTGAAGTACCCCTCCCCATCTCCCTACAGCCGCACCACCACCACCTCCACCACCAACCCCTCACGCATGACGCCCACGTCCTCCTCTTCCTCCGCCCCCGTCGACACCCCCTCCTCCTCCTCCAACCACGACAACACCTACTTCTCCACCCGCTCCCACCTGTCTCCGGGCAACACACCCCCCCACATCCGTCACCAGACCACGCTGCTGGACATTGACATGGAGGGGCAGAGCCTGGACTCCACACAGCCACTGGTGCAGCACCAGCCCAAGCCCTCCCTCCTGGACCTGGAGCGAGAGTTTCTGCACTGAGGGGTTAAGAACTGCTGCAACTGTTGCTGATGATTCTGCTATGAGCGCAACTACTTCCCCCTCCCCAAACCCCACACTCCCCTCCCTCCTCACCACTATTTGTACTCTGTGTAGCAGGTTCATGTTATTATTATTACTTACTTATCACTTTTTTTTCTTTTTTTTTCTTTTCTTTTTTTTTTTTGTAGCCCCCACCCTCTTTTTATCTGTCCAAAGATTAACAACACAAACCTTTGATACTCATAACCACAGCAGGGGTATTGCTGTCACATTGATTCAGGTTTGTTTCTTTTTTCTTTCTCTGTCTCTCTGTCTCTGTCTCTCTCTCTCACTCAGTCTCTCATCACTCTCTCTGTCTGTCTCTCCCCCCTCCCCCCTCCCCCCACCATTCTCTCTCTCTCTCTCTCTCTCTCTCTCTCTCTCTCTCTCTCTCTCTCTCTTACTTTCACTCACTTTCTCTCTCTCTCGCAGGAATTGGTCTTCAGAGTTTGTATCACTGTCTGCTGGACTGAGGTCAGTGTTAACATGGAGCTGAATCAGCTGTGGACTGCAGTGTCAAAAGAATTTCCAGGCAGGTGTAGCAGGCTCTTTGGTACCCCCAGTGGTTTCTATCCCATGGTCAAATCTGGCTAGCCCAGATTAACATCAGCCAAGGTTTGTGTAGACTAGCCTGGAATGAGCTTTGGGGGGTAAACTTCAGCTAGTCAGAACTAGTTGTATTTTACCTCCCTCATTGTGGATATTGGGGTCATTCTGTCCTAACTTTGGATTCGATACAGGCTATCAAAATAGAACTCCACAATGTTTGATTACCTTAATGAAGAGTTGGTAGGGGTAGGTACCCCCCCTTCGCCCCTCCACCAGCAACTTCCTTTTTCAAGAACTTGATTAAACCCATAGAAAGGAGTTAATTTTCAAATGGGTGGGGGTGGGGTTGTGTGGGGGTTAATCTTGACTTGCCATGGATGGGTCGTTTGAGGCTAGCCCAGAATGACCATGGGGTAAAACCTAGCAGGGGTGTAGTTTGAAGCTGTTACACCTGTAGAGTGTGTGGATATTTGGCAGCCAACTGGAGGATGCATGCTGTGGGTGTCTGACTTAGTAATGGTAACACTTTTCTGTTTAATCCGATATGTGGGATTTTAACATGAAACATTGAGATGTTCTTCTGATACAATATTATGGTGCTTGATGTAATGTGACACATGGTTTTTTGGGTTGTTTGTTTTTGGTTGGTTTTTTTTTTTTTTTTAGCTGTTTTTAACTACATTGGTCTTTGAAGCATGTCAGAAAATCAGCAGTTTCTTAGCTGACATTTGGGTGTTTGGTGGTACCAGCAAAATCTATGTAAATTTTCCAGTTGTCATGATACAAAAGTATCTGACACACTAACATACAAAATATGATTGTTTGACCTAAGTCTATACAGTTTCATAGCATATCATATTTAATTGTTTGTCAATCAGATTACATATTTAATTGTTTGTCAATCAGATTTTTTGTTCACTAATGACGAAATTCCAAGATTTGTTTTGTGTCAGTATGTATTATCTGCAGAAGTGTTATAAGGATGTTTAATACTTTAAGACACCTGCAAAGTTACACAGTTCAATTTCTTGACACCTTTTTGTATGTAAGATCAGTTTCATACAGTGAAGTGATTCTGAAAGGCAACAAAAATTGTAAAAATGAATTAAGTAGATAAATGAATAATAGATAAATTATAGTAACAATAATAGAATATGATGGTTGATATATCATGAATGACAAATGAAGGCAAAGAAATAAACCTAAGTCTTGCAGAGTCTATTGCAACAGAAAATACATACTTAAAATAATTGATAGAAAAAAAAAAGAATGAAAAATAAGTAAGCATTGCAGAACTGGTATTACTTTGCTGTTTCGTCAAGTTGAAAGAAGCTGCTAACCTATACTAAGCTCTCCCACATAAAGTATCCATTACCTTGTATTGTAAAGATAGCTGTTGATCACTCTTGTTGCACATTGGTATGTGTTGATATTTTGAAAGATTAAACAGCTTCTTAGGCAGTAGGAAAATGATATGATATTTAAAGAATTCCTTTAGACACAGAAAAGCGAGCAAAAAATGCTTTTGAGTGAGTCTGTATAGACTTTTGACTGCTTCAGTAGTTATGATCTGAAGTTTTAGTTCCTCATCATTGAACAGCTTGGTCAGTAGACAGTCATGAAGAAAATATTCCCTTTTTTTTTTCTTTTTATTTTTTTTTCATGCTGTTAAAAAACATAAAAACTCAGGAAGGCAACCACATTTGGTCTGTGTTTTAAGAAGCAGCTGCATTCTCAGCTTTCTCCTGTCAGCATACATGTTCTTTCCTTCCATATGCCCAAAGCAGGCACTTTGTGTGTGGTGTACCATTCTGTTAAGCTTCCAGAACTTTTAGAGTCTGGTATCTCTTTTTGGTTTGAAAAAAAAAAAAGATAATAATTTGCAGAAGTATGGGTGATTATTGTAATGTGTGTACATGAGCTAGCATGTCAAGCGTAAGCTGCAGTTTGTTTGGTTTCCCTTTAGAGCCCTGATATGGCCCTGTGTGGTCAACTGGGCTACAAGCAACAATGATAATGATGGTTTACCTTGCTTCAGGGGTTTAGTGCCACTGACAGCATTGAGAGGCGCATGCTTCTGTTTCTTTGTGTGTGTGTGTGCGTGTGCGTATGAGCTCATGCGGTCTTACGTTACTTTGAAGGGAGCAGCTATTTAGTAAGTGGTGCTTTATATTCTGAGAGAGAGAAGGGAAAAAAATACCGCACTTTTTTTCTTTTCTTTTTTTTCTTTTTTTTTTTTTTACTATTGCGTCTTGGTGGAGTTTGCACAGGTTGGTAGGTTGACAAGTGTTCTCTTGCAGAGCTGTGAGTAAAATGACTTTTCACGCCAGTTTGGTTCCGGGCATACATTACTTTATGGCAACACCCTCTCACTGTTTTTTTTAACCACTTTCATTCTTCATCCACTCTTTCTCCTTCCATTGTCTCAAGACTCAAAGTGTCACTTTGTCCTGAAAATTTAAAACGCAAAACGTTGTCTCAGAAGCAGAAAACCATATTTCCACAGTATAACAATGTAACATTGTTTTAGAAATGTACTACAAACATACTCTTGGTGATCATAATCAAAGTGTATCGGTGTTTGTGGGAGTTTTTTGCTTCATAATCAAATGATATATAGTATAAAGAATAGTTTTTTTGTGAGTATATATATATATATATATATATATATATATAATCATAATAATTGTCACTGAAAGTATGTCTGAGTTTGTGTTATGCACAGACCTGTACCAAAATACTGAATATGACTGTATAAAGTAACAAAAGGCTGTGTTAGATATTGATCTTTGACCGTAATGAAAGTTATATACAGTGTATTTGTATAGGACTCTTTTTCCTTTCTTTTCTTTCTTTTTCTTTCTTTTTTTACACAAAACAAAAAGAAACCCACTTAATTTCATATCAGATTATCTTCATATCATTTCCATCATCACAAGCATTTACCAAATTGTTGTCATTTTAGGTATATGCCATGTGTTCTCCGTTGTTGAAACATGTCATTAACAATTTCACTGTTGTGTCTTTAATAATGTATTTTGTATTCATTGATGTTGAGCTGTACCGAAGAGCTTGTTGACATTCTGGTGAACAATGTTGTATTCAGTTGTTTTTTGTTTTGTTTGTTTTTAATACTGAGTGAATTTTAAGGGTTTGATAGAAACATAATCTGTATGTTGCAAATGATTTCTTTTTGTTGTGGAGTTGTGTTTGCAGAGTTGTTTTCTTTCTGGATGTTTTTATTTTTTGTTTTTAATCACAGATAATGTTTATTTACATATTCGTCTCAGAGCCAATATCAAATGGCTGTGGATATCCTAGCTTTCAGTAATTCTTGTAATGTTTTGTTTTCTTAAGGTTTTTGTTCTTGTCAGGTTTTTTGTTGTTGTTGTTGCTTTTTCGTGTGTGTGGTTGTTGTTGTTGTTTTTTTAACCTCCAAAACTGTCATGTTGTTAATTTTGTGCTTGTTTTGTAGTTGTTTCTTTTATTTAACCCCAAAAGCTGTTTGTTGTTGTGTGTGTGTGTGTGTATATATAAAATATGATTTACTATTAGTCTGTTTGTTTCGCTTCAGTGTGATTTCTAATGTGTGCGTTCTTTGTTAAAATGTGTGACTGATTTTTCAGTGTGATTTTTGTAAGGGACCAGGTGGACTGTAGACCAGACAGATAGGGCATTAGCAGGGGAAGGAACTCCTAGACCTCACGAACTGCTTGTTCATGCTTTTTTCTTTTCTTTTTTTTTCCCCCACAGCATAAAGAATTTGTACCGTGTAATGTATGTTGTTTCTCCCCCACCCTGCCTCTCATGGACAGACAGGTAACGAAAGAATGGGAGAGTAATAAGAGAGGAATGTATGGATTGTGACTTGGTGTGTGTGTGAGAGAGAGAGAGAGAGAGAGAGAGAGAGAGAGAAGTGTATGTAACTTGTTGTTGCTGTTCTTTGAATCAATGATTATTTCATTGCTTAGCATTTTAGAGAAGGCAGTGCAGCAGTTAGACATAATGTTTTTGATACAGCATGAATAAAAACAAAACAAAACAAAAATGCAAACAGAAACTGAGATAAAAGCAGAAAGAAAAGCTTTGGAGAGGGGGTGAAGAGAAAGAATGGGTGTGTATTTATACTTATGAAATTCTTTTTTATTTTTTTCTTCTTCTTTTTTTCCAACCATTGCAAGTATAAGTATACATTTCCCAACTTGGAAACCAGAATATGTCGGAGAGTTTAGTTAAGTGTGCTCACAGTAGTGCCAGCTTGGGTCCCATTTGTATTAACTGGATGCTGTATTTTTGACAGTCCGTGTATACGTTGAAATGAGCAGGTCTTAAGTAGGACCAAACAAAATGTTGTGGTATTCATTTTGTGTGCAGTTTTAATCAGCATTCATTGAAATGCACAGGTGCATGCACGCACATGCATGCGCGTTCACGCGCGCGCACACACACACACACACATGCACACACATGCATGTTCAGTCTTTCACTGACTCTCACCAATTCTCCAACCATAAAGCTTTAAACCTGATTTGATATTTGAAAGAAGATCTAAAGAAGTAGAAGAAATGGAAGTTCTAAAGAGAGACATCTTAACTGAACAGAACAAAAGAATGCTATTTGTGATAGAATCTCATGTGTACATAACTCTAGCTGATAACTGGGAATAGAAAGCACATGTCAAGTATGACATTAATAACCTTTGACCAGATTTTGATATATCATGACTTAAACTTTAAAGTAGAGTTGTTCAGATTCTGAAATATTATCTCTTTTTTCCTCTCTTCCTTTTCCTTTGATTATCTTCTTCTTTGACTTTCCACTTGTCCACCTCACTCACACACATACATGTATACACGAGCACGCGCGCACGCACACACATTCTCTCTCTCTCTCTCTCTCTCTCACCAGTATGACAGAAAACAGACAGCACTGTATGCTTCTGTTAAATATAGACTACATATTAGTAAAACCCTAAAGCACCAAATCTGCAGGTGAAATACACACACACGCACGCACGCATGCACGCACACAGATAGATAGATAGATAGATTTATACAGAGAGAGATGGATGCTAAATAGTCACATTCCTTGCCACTTGTGCATGAGGAATCTATTTTCGCTCCTTGAACTAAAGAGCTTCCCACTGCCTCTCTCTCTCTCTCTCTCTCTCTCTCTCTCTCTGTCACTTGATAAAGATATCACAGTTGACTTATTTATGAAATGTCTGTTGACCTAAGTGGCCTTGGAAATTTGAAGTATTTTAATATCACTGCTGATGATAGAGTGTATTTTAAACATCAGTATAACTAAGCTTTACAACAAAAAACTGTGCCTGTAAAGTGTGTGCCTTGATGATGATGGCATTGCTAATCATGATGGTACAGAATTATCTGTATGTTGTTATTGTCGTTATTATTATTGTCATTTCATGTCAGTAGTGCTGCTTTTTGGGTCATCATTTCAGTTTTCATTATCGATCATTTGAATTATGATAATAATTACAGCAAAGGGTTGTATGTTAGTCCTTTGTAATTATTTAATTGTCAAAAAAATATGCGTATCATCATGTATTAAACAAATATATACCTCAGGATATTGCTATATATATGTATATGAGAATTGCATTATCTCTCACTTTTTGTGTGTTTGTTATAAAGAGTTCTTTTTTGTCGGTTGTTTTTTGTTTTGTTTTGTTTTGTTTTAACATCAGCTTTACTTTGTGTATAGCAGATAATATCTTGTTCATACTTTCCATATCAGTCAACTCCCTTTGTGTATGTATGTGTCAGTATGTCTGTGTGCACTTACACGTATGCATGTGTATGTGTTGGGCTTGATATTGTGTATGTATGTACATGTGTGTGCTGTCTCCGAGTCTGGAACACTTGGAGAATCCATGTCAAGCCCGTCGCATATGGGTTGGTCAGTGTGGGTTGGTCACACAGTGTCGGCTTGGAAGATTAACAAGTATGTTTAGAGTTTGACAACATTTAGCAATTTAGGAGAACAGCCCATTATCACAGACCTAAATCTGTTGTTTGAGAATCAAAATTGGTGGAGGTATAATTGATTTTATGTAAAACTGGAATTACTATATATATATATATATATATATAGATATATATATATGTGTGTACATGTATATGTGTTATGATACAACACACACTGCGTCTTCTGAAACATTTTTACATATAACAAAGCCTGCAGACCCAAAGTCTTTCCCTTTCTCTTTTGTCTTCCACTCAAGTAAGGGAACTGTGTTCATCGAGTTCTTAAGCATATGCAGCACATTTTGTCGCTTTTCCAGGGTGGACGCAGTCCAATTTTTCACCACACTTCTCTTAACTATTATAATAAGAGGTTTTTGTTTTTTGGGTTTTTTTTTTTTTTTAACCGTTTCTCTCCACATGTGTATCTCAGTGATACAGCATTTATCTCCCATGCTTTTCTCCATAACAATGAAATAGTGTCCTCTGTCTGTAGAAATTCTTCTGTCAGAAATTTCCTTTTGTTTTTTCTACTGCTCTCTTATTTTCCACCTTTTTTTTCCCCCATCCTTTTTGCCTCTCTGGTCTGTTCTCTTCTGTTTTCTTTTCCCCTGTTATTAGTATCATCTTTTTCTGGAAATTCTGTGCCAGAAATTAATTCTTTTCTACTGCTCTCTTGATTTGTCCTTTTTTTTTCCCCTCCATTTTTTCAGTATATTTGGTCCATTCTTCTATGTTTTCTTTTTTGAAAATAGTCTTTCTTCTTTTTCTTTAATTTTTTCCATGTCAGTAAATGATCTATTTCACACACACACACACACACACACACACACACACACACACACACACACACACACACGTGCATGCATGCATGTACTTCACATAGACACATCCTTACAAGTGAGGAATCAGAGAAAAGCAAAATAAATATAGAGAGAGATAGTAAAACCCTTGGGTGACATCAGTGAGTGTTAAGGTAAGGTGAATTGTTTGTTGCGTCAGGCTTGAGTATATTATCTCGATTTAAATGCATTTCAGTTGCTTGACCCCACCCCACTCCCTTCCCCAACACCCCCCCCCCCCCCACCCCACCCCCAAACACCCCACCCCCTCACCCAATTCCACCTTTTGTGTGTTTGCGTGTTCGCCACGGCAATCTGGACATGAGAAGAGAAATGAGAACAAACTGGTAAGCACTCCGGTGTAGCCCCCCAACCCAAGCCCTCCCTCTGTACTCTTTAATTACTTATTGAGATGTACTCTGCATGGGTGATGAACATCAGTTGATGTACTCTGAATGGGTGATGAACGATGGTTGTACAGAATTTGTAAATAATACTGTTTTGGTTTTTTTTGTTTCTTTGTTTTAAGTGGTGTTTTTGTACATTTCTTTATTCTTATGAATATTCGACATGAATGATTTTGTTTTCTTTCTCTCTTTTTTTTTTTTTTTTTTTACAAAACTAATAACTCATGCAGCTTCTGGATGATTTTTTTTTTTTTTTTTTTTACCCCTGTGTATACATGTGTGTAAATGATCAATAATTTCATAAGAGTTTGTAAAAAGAACATAGGATTTGAGTGTCAGTGTAAAAGGTGACTGTGTATTTAATTAATACAATTACATGCTTGATAGCTAGAGTCTCCTGTGAATATTTGCTGGAAAATGTGGAGGTCATTTGATGTGTAAGGAGAAGAGGGTCACAAGTGCTGAACAAGCTGGCTGGACATCTGTGTGTTATCGCAAAGACGCAGACCTTTGTATGAGCCAGAAGATGCATGTCCGCATGCATACACATGCTCGCACACCCACACTAACACATGCACACACACATACACAGACACACACACTCACAGGTAATATACTTGAATACATGGACAAGTTTACCTGTGCATGTTGCACATCAGCTGTTGCAGTTCTTGAGACGTTCGCACTCATGAATTTCTCTGTTACATTGTAAAACATTGATGACAGAGTTTGTGTTGCAGTACTTTGGAAGAATCACATAATCCCTTTGGTATAGTGGTAAAAGCAGAATTCCATAGACCTGAAAAAGTTATGCGAAATTCACATTATTTAAACTGTTGATACCTTTACACTTTGTGGACATACTGCAGACTATACATGACCATTGTATTCACTAACAAACGTTCATGTGTGGCCAGAAACAAGTGTGTAAAGCAGGGTTTAGATTGTGTAAATGAGGTTGGGGTGGGTATTTTTCAGCATTGTGATTTTTCTTTTTACTGAATTGGACCTATTTTTAGACGGGGATTGTGCCTTATTCTTAGACACGTATCCATTATGTATGCATTCACAAAACACAGAGCAGGAATCGCTTGGTTTATTAGCTATGAGCTGAGAGCTTCTTTTTTTTTTTCAGAATTTTAATGTGGACTTTGGAGGATGGACATGTATTCTCTGTCCTCATCACGTCTCTTCCACATATCGTACTCACTGTCTTTAATGTGAATCAGTTGGGTTTTTTTGGTTTTTTTGTTGTTTTTTAGTATACGATATATGCAACAGTTATTATCAGGGTTTCCACCCAGAGTTCACTCACAGCTTGAACTTAGTATTTACAAGTATGATGTAAATATGCCAGAATTACGGTTATGAAAAGGGAGAAAGAAAATTTTAAAACTAAAAGCTGCCTTTTATGCTCCTGTGCCTTGTCATGCAAATACAGTAATGGATGTTGTTCTGGAGAAAAAGTTTGGTTGTTTTGGGTTTTTTTTCCAGCTGAAAGGATGATGGTCAAGATTCCTTCTATGCACAGTACATTGAAATGACCATGTGTTTGTAAACTGTTGGTGTGTATCACTGCTGTTGTCGTGTTGTGTGTGCTGTGTGAAAGTGTCTGGTGTTCAGTCCCTGTATTGTGGATGACTGTTACATTTTACACATTGACATATATACATTACACATTTAAAACAGACTCGTCAGGCGATTGAATCTCAGTACACAGCCTCTTCCTTGTCTTCTACTGAAGTTTTAGGTGACTGGGACCAAAAATTAAATGATTTAGGGAGTTTTTGTTAGCATGTTCACTACTGCTTGCTTGTGTGGTGGAACAGGTGTTTGTGTGTGTGTTTACAGAGGGCGGCAAACTGATTTTAAATCTTGTGTGTTATGTGTAGGGGTTTAGAAATAATGTTGCCATGTCGCAGTGACCTTCTTTTTCTTTTTCTTTTTTTTTAATGGATGAAACACTCATGGAACAAAACAACTTCAGGCCCTGGTGGATGTTGGAGGAGAGTGGGTAGAATAAACAGGAGAAAATAATGCTTTGCAACATATTTTCTGATAAGATGGGGCAAAAAGTGATCATTCTTATTTGTTTGTGGATTCTCAGTCTTTCTTTCTGTGTCTGTTCTCTCAAGTCAGGGACCAATGTCCAAATATTCTCCAACGCCTTCTTCCCAACTCAAGCGCGCGCGCGCGCGCACACACACACACACACACACACAACCTTACTTTTCTCTCTCATTTGCTGGTCAAGCCATGATAGGATTAGAGCAATGACTGGCTTTTAAAAACACAGTCTTGTCTGATGCACATCTGTTTTTAAAGTTCCCCATGGTTGGTGTGGACACGAAATTGATGCCGACACAATTTTTCTTTAGGATGAAACTTTTGAATGTCACAAAATGACAGGTCTTTGATTCAGGACATCCACATAAATTGGAGTGTATTTGTCAGGGATCCATGTGAACTGTAGCATATCTGTGAGGGTGGTGTTTGTGTTGGGATGTTCTTAGCCTGTGTACAGCTTGCAAAGCAGCTGGCCAGCCTAAGAAACATGCCACAAAAGCAGCATTCTGATCAGCCCATTGTTCGTTGTTTTTTGTTTCCTTGTGTTTTTTAAGGAAACGTGGTGTGGTGTATATGGATCAGACACCTCCTTTGAAACTTAAACTGTCATTGGGAGTACAGAGGAGAAAGTTCAGACTTCAGCTGTCATGCCGTGGAATCCAGAAACTAAATGCACATTTGGTTCTTTTGTACATGCACGTTTGTCAGCAAATTTGTGTGGAATTTGGACTGGATCATGTCGTAATTTTGTGAAGACTGGAATTGATCATATCACTCTTTGTAACAGTGTCACTGCCAGATGTTTTGTTCCTATACTTTTTCCTCTGTGTTTTAACAGGCAGGTCTTCTTAGGTGGTATACCATGTGTTAGTGTTCATGTGACCCCAAGTGTTGGGAGGTCTTGTTGCATTGTTTTCATAAATAGTACACTTATAATGATGTTTTCTATTTTAGTGTTGATTCAACCTATCAAGCAATTATTTTTTTATGTAATGGAATATTAAAAGAAAAAAGGATCTCTGGGTTACTTTATAATGACTTTTTTTTTAATTTTATAATTAGTGTTGATGTAACCTGAAATTTTAGGCAGATGTTTTACAGTGAAGGATTACAACCGTATGCTATATTTTTACAACAGCTTATATTGTTAATCAGTGTAAGAACATACATTTTTATATTTGACACATTTAACATTTCTTCGTTGATCATGTTGAAGTAAATAATGTGAATGCATACACATACGCAAACCCAAGCGTATACACAGACACATGAAGTGTAACTCCTAATTCATGAAGCCAAAAGATGTGCACATTTTTATGTGAACTATGCATTAGTTAGCTATGTAAAAAGGCATGCCATGGTTAATGTTAAGGCAAAAGCATCTCAAGCTCTCATTTCTCTTGCCTATGCATTTCCTAGTTACTATACCTTGTAGCATTTTCAGTGATAAATCTTCTTTTTTTTCTTTTTTTTTTACTACACAAATGAGAAATGGATCCACATCACTTTCACAAGTTACAATAATTGTGTCTTCCATGCTTTAATGTGATAAGATTTTTACAGTTTTACACATGTACATTGATTTTCCAGTCATATCCAGTATTGTAGTTGTTTGTACTTACACATATTGGTCATGTTTGTGATCTTTCCTGCTGGTTTTTGATAGGCCATGGAAGCTGGTCTTCTTTGGTAAAAAGTGGGGATTTTTGTTTTCAGTTGTTAAGATTTTTTCTTCAGAACTCTAAGAATATTCAGTGGGGTGGGGATTTGTTTTTCTTTCTCTGATAGTGATACACTCGTTTGGCTGAACACATTTTGAGACTCTTGATAAGGATGAAAATCTAGATTGTTCTGGGCTGATGAGGCAGTTCTTCACATGCGTGTGTTCAATGTTTATATGTGTCATGTGTAATTGTATTAAGGTGGTGTTTGTTTGCTTAGTATTTGGATGTGAAAAGGTGTTTCCTTCTTCTTGTTTTTTGTTTGTTTTGTTTTTGTTTTTCCTAGATGATACATTTTGCATCAGATTCGAATTTGTAAATGTTATTTTTCATGAAAACTTCTGAATTTTAATATGTGGTAGCTTAATCTGTAACATGGACCTTATATCTGGCTTCGTTCCTCATACACACACACACACACAGTAGGTATAACTCGTTAAAAAAAAGATGTTGTATGATTGTGCATTGGTGTGTGTTGTTATCGTTTGATCATTTGTACTGAAAGAGTTAAGAGATAAAAGACCGGAGGGGCATGTTGGGGAGAAAAAAGGTTGATATCATTCTCGGGGGGAGGGGGAGTATTTTATGCAAATAGATTTATTGGTTACTTTATTTATTGTCTGTTCACGCAGGTTGGTGATTTCTAGACACATTATGCAAATAGTTTTATTTTTCTTTCTTTTTTTCCCCCTCTTCTGCCTGTAAAGAAAAACAAATGACACAAATTTTGCCATTTAACTACCACTGTGATGAAAAAATATAAAATAATATATATATATATATATATATACATATATATATGATTGTGACTAACTACAAACCTGTTATACTCCTGTGTTCAGACCAAACAGAAACACTACTGGCAACTGGTTTATTCCAAGAGAAACAAAATATACCATTGTGGGTATGGCACTCCTTAGTTTTAAATGTCTCCAATCTCTCTCTCTCTCACTCCCTGTAAACTGTTCTTTGTGTGGTATTCAGCACAATCTTAGTCTTCTAACTGCAGCGATATAAATACTGACCTGTATTGGATTTAAACTAAAATAAATATCATAACATATAAAGATTACACACAAAGAAAATGGAACTCATACAGAGGGGGAAAAAAGTTGGTTTTTGTGTGTGTGTGTGTGTTTTGTTTTTTGGGTTTTTTTTATTTTTAAGAACATGTACAAATTACCCCACACAAAAATAAAATAATAACTACACAGACTGCTGTAAACATTGGTGACTGAACAGTGAGGTGATGACAACAAGCTATGTTGGCTTAACACTTGTGACCAAAAAAAAAAAAAAAAAGGGAGAGTATACTTCTGGAGTTTGTTTGTGAGCTGCGTGTCTGTATATATTTGAACGTACTGCTGGATAGCAACACTACTTCCTTCCATTTGCCCTGTTCACGTCTGACCGACATCTTATCAAATGTACAGTGATATACCCAACACTCATATCCTCTTCTATGTTATTATGCAAGTGGAAATGGGACTCTACGAAATGAAAAACTTGTTTTGACAATAAAGACCGCCATTAAAATGAAATATTAAAAAATTCTTGTGTGCATGTGTTCTTGTGTTTGTTGAGAGTGGAGTGAAATTTGGATACTTAAATGGGTGTTTTATTCATCAATACTTAATGAAGTAATGAAGATGTTCACTTTTTACCCACACACAAAAACACACACTCATCCCCATGCATGCTCTTTCAGCTGTAAATAGTAGCCCCACCTTCTGGAAATTCCATACTATAAATTTCTGTGTTTCTATCACTTTGTTTCAGGCTTTCCTTTTTCTTTCTGTAGTCTCTTCCCATCCCCTTTCCTCTCCTCCCCCTCCCAAGTTTATGCTGCTGGACAAACGTGATAAGAAATATCGTCTGATATATATATACACATACGTGCACACGCACACACACACATAGACGTTTGCTTCCACGATGAACCAGATGAAATTTAATGACACTCAATCTCACCGAGTCAGTTTGAACATTCTTGCCTTCCTCAAACCTTTTGACTGCTGAATCTTGATGGAATGAGATCAGTGTGGTACGAGTCTGGAGTGCAAGAAAGACTTTTTATGTACTTTTGCATGCTGTTATTCATTGTAATAAACAAATGCAATGCAACCCCAAGAGGAAGTCCATATGGTGATCAACAACCTGATCTCTAACTTAATGTCTGATTTCAGGCGGTTGAGTTTCTAGGAGGCGTCACTGCATTCGGACAAATCCATACACATTACACATCTGCGTAGCAGATGCCTGACCAGCATCAGAACCCAATGTTTTAAGGTAACAGCACTTCAATGATGAGCGTACTCTTCAGCAGGAGTTAAAGGGTAAACAAAGCAAAATAATATGGGGCAGCAAGAAATTTTCCCTCAAACTCAAAGTTCAAATTCTATAATTCAAATGTTCTGTCTACTCTCCTCTACAGTTGCGAATCTTGGCAACCAAAGACCACGGAGGAAAAGAAAAAAAATTGGATGCCTTACACACCAAATGCCAAAGCAAGATCCTTGGCATCAAATGGCATGATTTGACTCAAATGAAGAAGTCAGAGAGAGAGAGCCCTGTCCTGACCAGCATATTTTTGCAAACGTCTCCACTGGCAGGGACATGTATTCCGGCTTCCCACAAGAAGAATCAGCATGCCAAGCCCTGAAATGGATACCTTGCCAACAGACCAAAGAAAGATAGGACAGCCCAAGACGAACTGGCAGCAAACAGTGGAGAGAGACCACGGAGAGAGACCTCAACCTTGCTGACAGACAATGAGGTGATGCTAGCAAACTGGCTGAGAATGGAGTGCTTTGACTGACTCATGCATTCAAGAATGAGGAAGCGTTTAAATTCTAAATCTGAGTCTCTTTACTTAATCAAGGAAGGGAAGTAGAAATTTATGGGGCAGGTGGTTTATTTATCATCTATTCCCCAAGATGGCTGAAAATAATCTGGGAATCTCTGGCCCGGAGATGCGACATTCATGTTGGATTCATCTTTAGATTAAAACAAAGAGACTGAGTACACTGCTTGTCCCAATGGGGTTTCCTCCAGCCTTTGAAAACCCTGAACTAAAAAAAAAAAAGAAAGATTATCCAAGGCTCATGAATAGAAAAATCCAGGAAGTAACACAAAGCATTGTGAAATATATATCATTCACAATTCTCATATAACATTTCCACATAAACATATCTGCTTTTATGGTTATGACTGTGACTGGAATAATTTATGTTTAACATTCCATCTGAGTGGTTCCTTTTTCAGAAATCAACTCAAAAATGAGGAGTGAAAGTGAAAAAGGCAACAAAAGAAAAACCAAAAAAAGTGTTGTTTAGAAATAAAGTGAAAGAGAGATCTGATCAAATTTGGAAAAGAAAAAAAAAAAAAAAAAGATGGACAAGACAAAATGGGCACCAAAGGGTGCTGTGTGTTTATCTCAAGGTCCTCAACAAAGCACCATTCGTTTTCCTTCAGGTTTTCACTTTCACTTCTTGGTGTTGTTGTTGTTGTGTTATTTCCCTGAAAAGATGGATGGGGATGATAAAAATGACACAAACCAGAATCTGCAAGAGGTGGACTCACTTCAGCAAACGTTACTACTAATCCGAATCTGAACGATGGGACCTGCTTTTGTGCTTCTTGTGCTTGTGCTTCTTATGCTTGGAGCTTTTCTTCTTGGAGTGTGAGCGCCTGTGCTGCGAACTGCTGCCATCGCTCTCAATCTGCCCGTCTTCTTGCTCATGGTCAGGGTGGGAAGATCGCTCTGGGGACTCTTTTCTCTCGCTGCCGGAAAGGGGACCTTCCTCCTCGTACCTTTTCCGTTTGGCCCCCCTGTCCTTTCCTCTCGGGCTCCTGCTTCTGCTTCTGGATCTGGGTCTTTGTGGGCTTCTGCTTCGGCTCACCTTGCGGCTCCGGTGCCATCTTTTGCTGGGGCTTCGGCTTCGGCTTCGACTTCTTCGTTTCCTTGGGCTTCGGCTTCTGTTCCGTGAACTGCTGTGTTCTGAAGAACGCTGTCTGTGACGTGAGACATCCTGGTCTCCCCCTGTAGTCTCTTCATCTTCTTGCCTGAGGACATGAGGAAAAGAAGAGAAAATCAACACTCTGGTCATTGCAATAATGTGGTATTTTACTTCTGACTATATCAGTCTGGTCATTGCAATAATGTGGTAGCCCTCATCAAGAAACGAGTAATAAAAAACAACTCCCCATACCCTAAAAACAACAACAAAAACAAGGTACATGTGAAAAGAAAAAAAAAAGCTGTAAATGAAAGCATGGACATGACCTATTTAAGCACAAAGACACACTTCATGTTCCGAAATGCCATATGAGGAGAAAACAACAGACAGAGAAAGAGAGAGAAGTTAAAGACAAGAGAAGTTACAGGTGTCTACTCTTCTGGCTCTTAACAGTTTCATAGCATTCAACAGTGAACCATCATTTTAACTGTGTCACTACTATGTAAGCAGATATGACCACAACACTGTGAACAGTCCAGTCTATTTCTGGCGAGAGATCTGCAAATAAATGGCTACAAAAACTGTATGCTTGATCAATTTTGTTTCCATTAACTTGTTCTACCCCACAACTACATGCCTGCTACATCTCCCCTGAGACCAGCACTACATGAGACCACTGCAGTAAAAATTGAGTGGTTCACTAAAACAGCTGCAACTTACTTATTTGAAAACAGAATACCACCAAACTTTTGGGAACGCTTTGAAATTAATAATAATAATAATAATAATAAAAATGGGCATTTATTGCGCTTAATCTTACCAAAGCCCTAAGCACTTACAAAAACAAAAATACAAAAAGGACAAGTATACTAGGACGAAACAGCACAGGCATCAAGGGACAGTCGCCACTTCCACCACGATTTTGCCATTCTCTTATCACGCACACAACAGACGCACATGCAGAAGGGACACACAAACTGGAGTAGGAATGAAACAGAGATGCCAATCAGGATGTGAAAAGAGTAGTCTTAAGAGAAGATCTGAAGGATGACAGAGAAACTGAACTGCGGAGGGAAAGAGGGAGCTTATTCCACGATGACGGGGCCTGCAAAGAGAATGAGTGCTGGCCCTCGATCTTGGTATTAAAACGTGGGATACGTCACTCTCATCAGTGAAACTATACTATTTCCTTCATCATTACTGTCATAATTCATGAACAGCTCGGCCACCTCTTCTGCAGTCAGTCTTCTTCCTTCCTTTGTTCATGATGATGACACCTAGAGAAAAAAAACGTGGAGAAAATCGATGGAAAATTGTTGATCTGACTGGTCAAACAAAACTTTGATTTACAGTTTATGAAATCTGTAAACAGTTCAGCTTAAAACGCCAACTGTACCAGACAAGAATAAACCACACTAAAATAATGTATCAGTACAAGAACATTTGTAACTGGTCCACAGGGGAAGTAATCATGTTAACTCATACCTGGAGTGGAATGAGTAAACAGATGTGTTGATCAAAGTATACATACGGTTCTTGTTTTAATTTATACCCAGGCCATCAAATAATAATAATACATGAATGGCTACAACTCTTGCCAAGTCAAATTTGTTTCTGTAAGCGATTGTGTTGATCAAAGTATACATACGGTTCTTGTTTAATTTCTCCTGAGGGCATCATGATCTCCATCTGGTTCTGGATGACTTCTCGGATTATCTGCAACACACATGTTGACAGGGTGAGACACCAACTTCGTCATGTTTGCATGTACATGTTTGCAATAAACTATTCACAGCAGAGCATATATGCATGTTTGTGATAGACTGTGCACAACTCAGCACATGAACGTTTGCAATAAACTATTCACAACACAACACATACATGTACATATTTGCAATACACTGTGCACAACACAACACACATACATGTTTGCAATATAAACTGCACAACACAACACACATGATGGAGTCTCCCATTGGTCCGATGGATGAATAGGCAGGCAGGCTTATCTGTCGGTGTGTGTCCTCATATGTGAGAAGAGGCCAATTCTGGATGTGCAGCACTTCCCACAGGTGTTGCAAGGGAAAATGTCTCCAAAAGTTGAGCCCTGCTTCCTTCGCTCACGCTTCTCCTTAATGGCCAACGTCTTTATGCCACTAGAGCACAGCATCCTCCAGCGAGAGCAGTCAAGGTCATCAGTTTCCCAAGAAGCGATGTCTATGTCACAGACTTTGAGGTTTGTCTTCAAGGTGTCCTTGAAGCGCTTGCAGGGTCTTCCAAGTTCACGGTGGCCTTCCTTCAGCTGGCCATACAAAAGCATCGGGATCCTGCTGTCTGTCATGCGGACGTGTCCTGTCCAGCGTAGCTGGCACTGGATCAGCAGGCCTTCGATGCTGGGCAGGCCACTCCTCTCTAGGACCTGGAGGTTGGAGACCCTGTCTTGCCACTTTATGCCGAGGATCTTTCGTAGGCATCTCTGGTGAAACTGCTCAAGTTGTTGAATGTGACGGCAATAAGTCGTCCATGTTTCACAGCAGTTCAACAAGGTGGTCAGCACAACAGCTCTGTAGGTTTTCTCATCTTGATGCTGAGCCTGATGCCTTTGTTGTTCCACAGCCTGTTGTTGAGTCTGCCAAAGGCGGAGCTGGCCTTGGCGATGTGCAGCATCACTTCTGCATCAAGGGCTCCGTTGCTGCATATGGTGCTGCCCAGGTAGCAAAACTTGTCGACTGACTTGATCTCTGTGTCATCGATCTTGATTGCAGGTGGGGGGGAGGCACTGGCGTTCTGTGAGCTAACCGGTTGGTACATGGACTCAGTCTTGCTGAGGCTGATGGTGAGTCCAAAGCGCCTGCAGGAGGTTGAGAACCTGTCCATAATGAACTGCATGTCCTCATGGGTGTGTGCAGTAAGCGTGCAGTCATCAGCGAAGAGGAACTCTCTCAACAGTGCCTCAAACACCCTGGACCTGGCATGGAGTCGCCACAAGTTGAAAAGTTTGCCATCTGTGTGAAACTGAATGTAGATGCCCCGGTCACAGTCTTGGAAGGCGTCGATCAGCATGGCAGAGAAGAGAATGGAGAACAGTGTGGGTACCAGGATGCAGCCCTGCTTCACTCCATTTACCACAGTGAACGGATCCGACATGTCAGTATTTTCCTGTACTCTCGCCTGCATGTCATCATGGAATGATGCAATCAGCTGGATTAGGCTCTCTGGGCAGCTGAACTATAGGAGGATCTTCCACAGACCACGGTAGTTCACCGTGTCAAAGGCCTTAGGTCTACAAAGACCATGTGGAGCTCCTTGTTCTGCTCACGGCACTTCTCTTGCATCTGGCGTACGGCAAACACCATGTCACATGTTCCCTTGCCTAAGCGGAAGCCACACTGTGCTTCAGGGATGACTGTGTTGGAGACATGGTCAACCAGTCTGTTCAGTATGATGCGGGCGAAGATCTTGTCTGCGATGCAGAGGAGAGAGATTCCACAGTGGTTATCGCAGGATGTTTTGTCTCCATTCCGTTTGTAAATGTGGACAATTGAAGCATCCTTGAAATCCTGGGGGACCTCCCCTCTCTCCCAGATAGACTGGAACAGGGCGGTCAGCTTGTCTGTCAGCACCTCACCTCGCAGCTAGCGAGTCACTGACTGGTAGCTGTGGGAGGGCTGCAATTACCTCGTCAGATACGGACGAGGAGGGTGTTGAAGTGCTCTGCCCAGCGGGCAAGGATGTCTTTCTTGTCTGTCAGGAGGGTGGTCTGGTCCAAGGCTCGGACAGGGGTTGATACTGTGACTCTCGGCCCATACACAGCTCAAAGACCATCATGGAAGGTCTTCATGTCATGAGCATCAGCAGCGGACTGAAGCTCTTCGGACTTTCTCTCCCACCAGGTGTTCTTCATCTCACACAGCCTCTTCTGCATGAGTTGCTTGGTTTGCAAGAACTGGTTCTCCTTCCTCTGGCAGTCTTTATCAGAAATGTGATCCTGATGCCGTATATGCAGTGTGTTCAGGAGCTTGGAGATTCCAGAGTCGTTCTCATCAAACCAGTCTTTGTGGCTTCTCTGTACAAAGCCGAGTGTGTCAGCTGCTGCTGTGTACACAGCATCTCTAAAGATGCTCCATACCTCTTCTACATCGGTCGATGCAGGAATTTCTTGGAGAGCTGCTTGGATTTGCTGATGCAACACGTCCTTGGTGATAGGGAGGCGGTGGATGTACAGCTTTCTAGGGGGTTTCTGCCTGGCTGGTTGGAGCTTGCGTGCAAGTCTGATGTTCATCTTGCTGCATACCAGGCGATGGTCCGACCAACAGACTGCTCCTCTCATGCAGCGTGTAATGAAAACATCACCTCTGTCCCTCTGCCGGACAATCACATAGTCCAGCATGTGCCGCTGCTTGGAGCAGGGGTGCATCCATGTGTTCTTGTACTTGTCCGCTTGTTGGAAGAGGGTGTTGGTGATGGTCAGTCCATGCTGCACGCACAGCGAGAGCAAAAGCAGTCCATTGGAGTTGCGCTTGCCAGTGCCGTGCTGTCCTAGGACTTTTGGCCACAAGCAGAAGTCCACGCCAATGCAGGCATTGAAATCCCCAAGGATGATCAGCCTGTCCTTTCTGTCTACCGCTGAAATGGTGTGGCTGAGCTCCTCGTAGAAAGCTTCTTTGATGTCATCAGGGTTGGTCATCCTCAGGGCATAGCAGCTGATGACTGTGAAAAAGCAATCCTTGGACAGCTTCAAACGCAGGGTCATCAGCCTATCATTTATCCCATGTGGAAGGCTGCCAAGCTGTCGTGCAAGTTTGGTTTGTATGGCAAAGCCCACGCCTGAGGTTGTTGGGATGCCATCTGGCTTCCCAATGCAGTAGAAGGTGTAGCCCCCTCCAACTTCCTCCAGCTGGGTTTCACCCGCAAACCTGGTTTCGCTCAGGGCTGCTATGTGAGTATGTCCGCCTGGTAGCGATCAAGCATTCTAGCAATGAGCACTGTGCGTCTTTCTGGTCTGTCATCTCTGTCTAAGAGGGTGCGAACATTCCAGGCACCCAGAGACAGGGCATGACTCCTGGTTCTCTTCTTCTGTTGTTTTCGACCGCTAGTGTTGGATGTCCAAATAGGTGCGGTTTTCTACTATGTACTAGGTGAGGCAGGCTTTGTTTAGGGATCCTTTTATCTCTCCTTCCCCATGTGGGGAAAGCAGTGCTGTCCCTAAAAAGGGCTGCTCTGACACTGTGGGAGGATACGGGCGCCGCATCTGCCCCAGTCTATGGTGGACGACCATCACCCCACAGCCGCCTGCATGCAGAGTTGTGACTACGAACTGCCAGCAGCATCCTCTGCCTGTCCCCGTTACCACTTCTCCATCGCCGCAGGGCTTGGGAAAGCTGGGTGTTGAAGGGCTATCTCATCATTCCGACATTAGCCTGGTTGCCTGACCAGCACAGGTACCTTTTTTAGTGAGGAGGAGTTGTGCAGTCCTTTCCCCACTCTCGCCTACCGATGCTCACAGTCCCACAGGTGCAGATAGTGCCAGGTATAGGACGGCCTCAGCAGGTGCAGGTTTTTTCTTCGGAGCTCTCTCTCCTAGGAGGACTTCCAGCCAAGGATAAGAGCTCCCCTTGCCCTTTGGTCATCCTCTTCCGCCTTCGCAGCCGTTGGGAAAGGTTTCCTCCTCCACCTGGTCCATCGTTGGGAGACTTCACATGCAGCAGGTAGTACTGGGTTACATGGTACCAGTAGCAAGGGCTATGCCCCTGACCTGACATACAACACACATACAAGTTTACAATATACACTGTGCACAACTCAGTACATGTACATGTTTGCAGCAAACTATGCACAACACAACACACTTGCATCTTTGCAGTTAACTCTGCACACCATAAAACACAAACGTATCTGAAATAAACTCAGCACAGCACAGCACACACACGTCTGCAATAAATTGTTCACAACACGCACGCACGCGCGCGCGCACACACACACACACACACGCACACACACACACCTGCACGAATCGCTCTCACCTCCGTATAGGATTTCTTAGTGACGTGGACATTTTTCGCCCGATAGGTTGCCCGGCGACGCTTCTGGTCTCTCAGCATAGCCAGCAACTCAAACTTGGATTTGGGCTTCTCTCCCCCTTGCTCCAACATGCCTGTCAATGGCAAGGACAACAGAAATTCACTTATACATTCTGTTTATAATCACTAAAAACCCATCCCTTCTGCATATGATCACTAACAACTGATGCATTCTTCTTTTAATCACAAACAACCCATGCATTTTGCTTATGATCACTACCAACCCATACATTCTGTTTATAATACAACTTATGCATTCTGTTTATAATCACTAACAACCCATAGATTCTGCTTATGATCACTTATAACAATCCATCCACTCTGCTTTTCACTTAAATTAAGTGCTTTTTGCTTATAAACACTAATAACACATCCATTCTGCTTTTAATCACCAACAACCCACACATTCTGTTTATAATCACTAAAAACCCATCCATTCCGCTTATCATCACAAACAACCCATACCTTCCGCTTTTGATTACTAACCCATGTAGTCTGTTTATGATCACTAATAGCCCATGCATTCTGCTTTTAATCACTAACAACCCATGCATTCTGTTTATAATCACTAACAACTCATCCATTTCCATTTTGCTTACAATCAGTACCAACCCATCCATTCTACTTATAATCACTAACAACCCATCAAGTCTTCTTATAATCACCAACATGTATGCTTTTTGCTCATAATCACTGACAACCCAAACATTCTGCTTGCAATCACCAGCATGGTATGCCTTCTGTTAATACTCACTAGCAACCAATGCATTTTGTAAATAATCACAAACAACTCATGCATTCTGCTTCTGATAACTAACATGATGTGCTTTCTGCTCACAATTACTAAAATCCAATCCATTCTGCATATAATCACAAACACCCCCATCCATTACTATTTGGCTTATAATTACTAAAAACTCATGCACTTTGCTTAAAATCACTAACATACCAAACTTTAAAATCACTTACAACCCATCCATTCCCACTTTGCTTATAATCACTAACAACCCATCTGTTCTTCTTATAACCACCAACAATCCATCTATGCTCCATATAATCGCTAACATCACATCCCTTCTGCTTACATTTAAGTTATTACCACTCACACACTACTCTCAATACAGTTTCAACAGTCACTGCCTTCTTCAAACAAAGAAGGCTATGATCATTGAAAATGTGATTTCCAAGTGTTTAACCCCTTAACTACTGCTGCCTATGTTCATCAGAGAAGGGCTGCCACACTGAGATAAGACGGAGCTTTCAGGTCAGGATGTCAGTCACCATTCTTTGCTTGGACTTCTTACTCTGAGGATTACATTACTTTTGTTCAGAAAGAAAACAATGACGCTACTGATGAACACACAAAAAGCAGCAGCCATGCTTCAAACGCATGTCACTCTGATTGCCAAAGCTCAGCAACCGAGGTGTTAATTGATACAAATGGCAGAATCAGTTAGGTGTTGGACTTCTGATCCAGTGTTCATCTTTGGTCAAGGTTCAAGGCCCCATTTCAATGCGGTGTTGTGTCCTTGGAAAAGACATTTTACTCCAATTTTCCTCACACCACCCAGATGTGGATGGGTACCTGACTGGTTCCAAGGAAGGTTAAAACGGTGGAAGGAGAGAATTGGGCTCTGCCTTCCTTTGCCAAGCCCTAGACACAGTTGATATAAATCCGTTGCCCCAATATCCATGGGACCTTTCACCTACTACTTGAACCTGGACTCGACAGGCGCAATAGCTGACTGGTTAAAGCATTGGATTTTCAATCTGAGGGTCCCAGGTTCCAATCTCGGTAACAGCACCTGGTGGGTAAAGGGTGGAGATTTTTCCAATCTCCCAGGTCAACATATGTGCAGACCTGCTTGTGCCTGAACCCCCTTCAAATGTATACGCAAGCAGAAGATCAAATATGCACATTAAAGATCCTGTAATCCATGTCAGCATTCCACAGGCTATGGAAACAATAGCATACCCAGCATGCACACCCCTGAAAACGGAGTATGGCTGCCAACATGGTGGGGTAAAAACGATCATACACGTAAAAGTCCACTCATGTACATACGAGTGAATGTAGGAGTTCCAGCCCACGGACAAAGGAGAAGAAGAAGAACCTGAGCTACCTTTCTTGACGATTCTCTCCCAGTCGGTGGTCAGCACCTCATCACGCTCCACGTTGGCCATTTTGCCCTGCGCCTTCAAGGTCTGAACGCAGTGCTCGTATACCGCCAGTCTCTCCTGCCCCGACAGCTTCACCTTCCAGTCAGCACCGCTCACAGGCATCTCGCGATGTCCCATGTGCACTATCGTGGGAGGTCGGGGGAGGGAAGGGGATGCCCAGAATGTGAGGGTGTTATGGATGGTTGGAACAGCTACAGGTTGTGTGTGTGAGCATGTGTGTGTGTGTGAGAGAGTGTGTTTGTGTGTATGTGTGCGAGTGTGTGTTAGTGTATATGGTTGTGTGTGTGTGTGTGCATATGTGCATGCATGTGCATGTGCATGTGTAAGCAAATAAATGATTCAACAAATAAACAAATGCAAATAAAACTGAAAAATAAAATCATTCTCTGAAGGAAAATCTCATTATCTCTGAGTAGCTGCATGTCCATGCTGTTGAAGTTGATAGATCTGATTAAGCTTCCTTTATTCTTTGTGAGTTGCACCCCTTGCTCACCCTTGCATGGCATCTATACGTTGGAAGCAATAAACCATTGCTCCATATCATATCTATCTGCCTCGCGTTTCTGTGTGAGAACACTAAGCTCAACACATGCTACACTATCAGTCACATTGGTTGGACCTTCAATATGTTTTCCTCACATCACATGAACTGAAAAAAACCTTTTACACAGAGTTTGACACATCTTATTCTAGTTCATATGAAAAGCTAAAAGATTCCAAGCAAAGATGAAAACATATTAAACAAAGATAAAAAGTGTGAGAAAACAACACAAATTAACTACTGACTCCTCCACTTAAAAACATGTTTTTCCAGCATGTCTAAGAGAAGACAAATCAGAGGACCTGAAACATTTCTGTTGCTGCTATTGAAACATCAACTAAATATCTAATATCAACAAAATATATGTTACCCATCAAGTGATCTCTATGCAAAACATCAACAAAATATTCACAAATCAATATTTGTTACCCATCAGGTGATCTCTATGGACAGCCCCTTGTTCTTCATTTCTATAGCTGCCTTTTAAAAACATTTCTCTGAAGACAAGATGACGGACATTGACTGCAAATAATCTCAAACCTTGTCTGTTTTCCATAGAATGATTCCACAGGATTCGGTTCAACAGTCCTTCATCTGCAAAATCAAATGAAACTTCCAGATGATTCACATACAAAATAAGGAGAAAAAGATGAGATCTAACATCCAATGAGAAAAGAAAAATTCTGACAATGATTAGCCTTTCCTCTAAAAACAAATCAGTATTCAATCTTAACTTTTTTATATTCACGCAGATTTTTTTTTCGTTTCTTTTTCATTATTTTGTTCATTCAATTTCTTTTTGTAAAAAACAAAACAAAAAAAAAAAACCAGAAAATATTTATCTTTTGACATTATGATTATGTTCTATGATATTTGTTTATTAATGTATGTATTTATATATTTATTAATTGTTTTTATTTCTTAATTTATTATTTCATCTTTAACTTATTTATATTTTAATTTTGTTTATTACTTTGATTTATCAGTTAACTTATTTATCTATCTTACTCTGTTTCATTTTATCTTCTTTTCCCTCAAGGCCTGACAAAGCATGTTGGGTCACACTGCTGGTCAGACATCTGCTTAGCAGCATATGGATTTGTCTGAACGCAGTAATGCCTCCTTGAGCAGCTGAACTGAACTGCGAGTAAGTGCATACATATATATTTGTGTACCTATCAGAGTGGTTTTCTTCTGTAGAAGTCTGCCAGAAGTTGTTGCCATGGGTTCCTTTGCAGTGTGCCAAGTGCATGCTGCACACCGGGCCTAAGTTTATCATCTCATCCAATTCCAAACGACCAGACGCTTAGTTTGATTTTCCAGACAAACATGGGAGAAAGGGCGAGAGCCGGGAATCGATCCCAGACCCTCTCTCAAACAGCTCTGTCAAGGGGAAGCTAGCTAAGACAGCACACAAGACATAGCACAAAGAATATTTAACTATAACTATATTTAACTGTATTAGAATACATTATTATTGTATATTTCACAATGACATAGTAATTCTTTTTTCTGTGATTTCATTTCAGTTAAAAAAAAAAAAAAAGTACACAACAAAGATACAAAAACAACTGTTTACCTAACTGCACTTTGCCCACTAAATCTGCATTTTTGTAGAAGATACCGTCATTCTGCAGTTCTGTTTCCTGAAAACAAATACATGAACACGTTGATTATAGTTACAGTAATGATATAATTTCAGTAGACATTAAAATTATGTACTCTTTGATGAGAGTTGTTCATTGGTTTTGTGAAACAAATCTCTCTCTCTCTCTCTCTCTCTCTCTCTCTCTCTCTCTCTCACTGCACAAAAAAAACTCACACACTCTGTGCTTTACCTTCACACACACACACACCTCTCACCCCTCCATAAGGTCTATTTCAACAATTCTAATTGCAGTTGCTGGATAAACATCCTAACTCCATATCATTATAAAGAAAAAACATTATAAAGCAAAAACATCAAAATGAATAATGATTACACATGTTTCAGTTTCAGTTTCAGTAGCTCAAGGAGGCGTCACTGCGTTCGGACATATCCATATACGCTACACCACATCTGCCAAGCAGATGCCTGACCAGCAGCGTAACCCAACGCGCTTAGTCAGGCCTTGAGGAAAAAAAAAGGTGAATAAATAATAGATAAGCTTACACAAATAAATAAATAAATAAATAATAACTATAATGTTAAAAAAAAAAAAGAGAGTAGTAATAATAATAATAATAACAATAATAATAATAATAATAATAATAATAATAATAATAAATTAATAACAATAATAAATAAATAAATAGCATGAAGAATAGATAAAGAAAAGACACACAACCCACCCACCCCCACACCTACACAAACACTCTCTATCTATCTATCTAGATGGGTAACCCACCCACCCCCACACCCTCACACATACACAAACACTCTCTATCTATCTGTCTATCTAGATGGGTAGATAGATCCAATCTGAGTGATGTGAATCAATGTACAATATAACCTCAAGCTAGCTGTTGCTCAAGTTTGATTCTTGAACAATTATACAAGCTGGGGAAGACAAAAACAAACAAAAAAACGATGATGGACTGACAACACTACAGACTGAACAGGAAAACCATTCGCAATGACCCTGGCTTTGACACGCAGCTGTCAGGCCTGAAGGAATCTGGTGAATGAACAGTTCTTCAGTGCTGCGTCCCAATGACTCTTCACAGAGTTCAGGGAGAAGAAGAATGTATTGAACGCAATATTGTGTGTCTTATTTCCTGTATTAAAATGTTTAAACCATATGAGTCCACGTACCAGTTCTTCAGTTGAGAGACCCATCTTCTTAAGATGACACACTGATGCATGCTGCTTCAAGGTGGATTCTGGCATCTGGTGACCTGGATCATAGGGGCACTGTGTGACTGAGGTGCTCTGCACAAAAAGAAATCCATGCATTTAACCCCTTTGACGGCTGTCTAGTTACCTGCTATTTATGACAAAAGTGCTGTAAAACTGATGCAACACTCTGTATTATACTGACTATAAAAAGAAGATAACTTACTGATGTTGCAAATTTAGATTTCTTCCATTCCTGTTGTGATACTGTGAATTATCTAACATGCTGCCAATCTCTTCAGAAAATCATCAATCGGTCTAAAAATCAATCAATCAATCAATGTAATTATGTATTGTCTAAAACAGAGTAAAGAAATTTGCCTTCAGGTTCACCATAAAGAAAATTAAAAAGTTTAAAACTTATCTTAAGAACAGATATACTCATCGAACAGAATATATGTCTTTGTTACCAAGTGTACTGGGGTCACAAGGAATATTGGGGGGATAGTACATAACAAGATACGAACATAAATCAAAAATCATACACAAACACAGATACAGTAGAAATTAGGATACATACAAGTGCATATCAATATAAAAACTTGTGCATACTCACACATGCACTGTGAGTATCTGCACACACACACACACACACACACACACACACACACATGCACGCACACACACACACACACACATACACACAAACACAAACTCTCCCCCCCACCCCCCCCCCCCCCCCCCCCCCCCCCCCGCACCCCCCCTCTCCCCCCGGCCCCCTCACCTCTGTTCCCCCTCCACATGCACACGTTTGAACAGAAGCTGCATATTACATGTGGATGGGGCTGATGACTAGATCTTCAGATAGATGGTTGTTGATTGCACAGTTCTGTTTATCATACTGGATTTGTTCGAGAGACAGGGCATTGACTGCTTTGGGGAAAAAGCTATTGGCGAAGCAATTGGTTTTCGCCCTTATAGTTCTGTACCGTCGACCAGAGGGGAGCATCTCGAAAATCCCGAAAGCTGGATGTGATTCGCGCTGGCTGATTGATTTTGCTTTTTGGAGTAGCCGCTTATAATATATGTCTTCTAGAGAAGATAGATCAGCCCCGATAATCTTGGTGGCAGTTTTTACAATTCTGTTAAGGGCTGCAACTTCTGCCTTGGAAATGTTTCCATACCAAACAATAATAGCGAAGGTTAGCACACTTTCAATGACTGCTTGGTAGAAATATATAGTTATAGTCATACAGTTATTCTAAAAAAATAATAACACTTATTCCATCACATTTCTTAAGTAAGACTACTCACACAAACATGGTGGGGTATGGTTGGGGGAGAAGGTGTAAGAGGGGAGAAAGGGTGATGCACTAGCACCAAAACAGTAAATTGTTAACACAGATATAAGTTAAGCAGTCATAATCTTAAAATTAAACTTGATTTCTATTTACCTCAAATGGGGGAAAGGTGGGGTAGGAATATACAAGCTAGATCATAGATGAGGAGAAAGTATGAGGGGGAAGAGTGATTTTTATAGATTACTTTAATGTTCTTGTTGTTTTTCTGCGAAAAACATACTTGAACTCAAATTTAACACTTGTGTCAGATTCCAAGTCAGATCCCATTCAGCAAGAAACAGAAATCACACTTCATCAAAATTAAGATAATATTCTATAAAATATACAATGCACAATCAATGACTCTACATTAGTTCCAAAAGTTAATTTATAAAAGACTGAAAGAGACAAGCATTATTCATAATAAGATTGAAAGATACATGTAACAGTGTGAGGCAGTAAAATAGTCATTTAGTGATTTACTTAAATGACAGGATTCTTTTTTGCAATGTCACATCTAATTTTTCTGCCACTAACAGAAATTTGCATGGTGATTGCATCCAAATTGTGTGTGTGTGTGTGTGTGTGTGTGTGTGTGTGTGTGTGTGTGTGTGTGTGTGTGTGTTTGCTGTATTGTCAAATCAACCTTATCATCTCCAAAGAGAAATTCACTTGTGGTTTTGTGGCTCACATAGTCATGCTCACACCATACAAACATAAAAGCATGCATTTAGAAGATATGCATGAGCATCCACGCCCTTGCACACTTGCTCAACATATTAAAAATGTATAATGATAACGCGCGCGTGTGTGTGTGTGTGTATTTGGGTGGCTGGGTGGGTGCTTGATCATTCAGAACAAAATGGATGGAGACAGGTCTGTAAGTTCAAGTCAAAAACAAAACACAAAATCATTACTTTAAGAATGTGATCAGGCGTCCAGGAAAGGTGTGACAGTAATTCTCCTATCTCAGTACATTCTTTTTCGATGAATGCTTTTATCTCTGCAATGAACGTTTTTCTATCACCCACACGTTCTGTAACAACAGCCATCATTGCCTGAAAACACCGCTCGCATGTTCTCTACCACAACAAAAGGCTAAAGCTACCACGTTGTGTTTCCATTTATCACGGTATGGTCATTATCTTCAAACGGACTTTCCTGTTTGATGACTTAATACAATGGTGATACTTTTGCATCAACATTCTATCTGGTTAATGTTGAGAAAATCGATTGCTTTCTCATTTGAGTAAATATATATAATGGGGGGAAAACAGTGGCAGCAGAAGATACAGTCATAGGAGAAAATGAGAGATGAATCTTCGACATAAACTGAGCAACATCTCAAAGTCAACATCACGGCACAACGCTGATCACTCATCTTATACAAACTTGTGACTTTACAAAACGGCGGTTGTTTAATCTGTTGTTGAAATCAGAAATGTTCTCAGATCAATTATGTCGGAAACGTCACATATACATGTGCCAGTGTGTGTACTATATGGCTATCACTCACAAAAAGCGGCTTAATATCAGCCTGAGTCAGTGACCTCAGTAAGCTGATACGGTTTGGGCACAACACTCGACACACCAGTATGTCCAAAACAATCATGCAAGGCATCATCGAGGGCGGGAAAAGAAGAGGAAGACAGCGGAAGAACTGGCATGAGAACATCAAAGAATGGACCGGACTCCATACACGTGAGCTGCTGCCGGCGGCTGCTGACAGAGACAGATGGAGAAGGGAGGTAGCGTCTGCGGTCCTCAGGTTCCCCCCAACGACTACTCTGTAGTTATGGGCCTGAGGTGAGGTGGTGGAGGAGGACCTCAGTAACAGCGGCCGGCCGCGGTCGCCACAGTGTTGAACTATAACATAGTCCTGGCCTCTCATCACGTCATTCACATTTCCAGTACGTGTTACCAATATTCAGCATTCATTGCAAATGCATGATTTTGTTATCTATTTTTTCCTGAAACGTCCAACTACACACACACACACACACGGCACACGCACACACACACACACACACACACACACACACACACACACACATATATATATATATATATATATATATATATATATATATATCATGTACTGAATTTCATTTTTGTAGTTTTATTTATATTATTTTTCATTCAAAGTGAATTTAGTGCATTTGCCGCCGGGTTTTCACTTCAGTTTCTTTCTTTTTTCTTTTTTTTCTTTTTTTTTTTTTGTCAGTCTACTATTCAAGTTACATTGGTCACTGAATTAATGCGAGTCAGTGGATAGTATTGCATACATTGTCAGTGTTACGTTAAACTCCGGCACAGTAACACACACACACACACACACACACACACACACACACGGCACACACACTCGGACACACACACCGTGTGCACACTGACACACACACACACACACACACACACACACACACACACACACACACACACACACACACACACACACCCCGACACACACACACACTCTCTCTCTCTCTCTCTCTCTCTCTCTCTCTCATGGGATCTTGGTCATGTGGGCATTCGGATCGAGGAGGGAACCGCGAAGTCGTCACTGCAGTTGATCGACGTGACTCGGCCAAGAATGCCATAATACAACTATGAACTGTCTCAGTCGCATGACAATACAAACCTAAAACCGAGAGTTCAGGGCCCATATGAAACATCTCTGGAATGAGGAACGGAACTGATAAAGTTGTTTCAGACCCCGCCGGGCAGTGACCTCAAGAAATTCTTTCCGTTCATAGAAAAAGAAAAGGATCGAGGCCGTCCTCTGCACACTTGAGGTCACTCGGTGGTCATTCTTATCTGACACATTATTGTTTTTCAGTTAGACAGACCAGACAAACATTTTACTGCTGCTCCACAAAGTTCTTAACGCAGGATGCCCCCTCGGATACTCTTTTTTAGTTCCTGTAGGAACTTGAAATCATGAACACTTTAAAATTGATTTGAATTTCGCGTGGACTGACTGGGTGAATTGGTCTTTTTCGTTGGATTTAAATTTAGTACGTGCACTGTGGGGCGGCGATGCTTAAGGGAGGGGGGGGGGTCGAGTGGGAGTGGGGTGTGCGGGGGGTTTGGGGGGGAGCAGTACGGTGTGAGACAACTCCCAGACACCCAGACATCCCAATGGGCGGGCAGATAATGCGAACACTGTCTGATGTACTGTGCACTGCATGTATCCACAGCACGCACAGCGACGCCGCGACAGAAAGATTGTTTATGGCAATGCTCTCTCGATCGCTGGCACCACAAAGAATACCTGCGTGCTTCACAAGCACCAAAAGGTTCATTAGAACATTGCCGCGAGGCGGATTCTGAAATTATGAAAATGCGAACATGCCACACCTCTCAGTCCTCCATGAAATCACTCAGATCGCTTTGGCGCTGTTCATTCAGTCCAGGATTCGTACAAACTCTTTTCAATCAGCTTCGCATCTCTCACCGACGGAGGTCCTGAGTACCTCTGATATTCTCCGTCGTTTATCCCCGTTCTAAGTCAAGTTACTGATGATCGTATCATAAGTCATCTGACGGAGAAAGGCTGCTGGAATTTTGTACCACGTCACTAACTGGACACCGTCATTGGACTGGGACCCTCGATCTTTCCACTCGGCAACGACAAACAAAAGTTGAGCTGATGTTCCCCCACCGGCAGATACAGGAACCAGACAGACCATAATTAGCGATGATCCATGGCACCTGTAGACCATCACTGAGATAGACGATAATTAGTGATGATCCATGGCACCTGTAGACCATCACTGAGATAGACGATAATTAGTGATGATCCATGGCACCTGTAGACGATCACAGACAGACCATAGTTAGTGATGATCCATGGCACCTGTAGACGATCACAGATAGACGATAATTAGTGATGATCCAAGGCACCTGTAGACGATCACAGATAGACCATAATTACTGTTGATCCATGGCAGCTGTAGACGATCACAGATAGACCATAATTAGTGATGAACCATGGCACCTGTAGACGATCACAGACAGACCATAATTAGTGATGATCCATGGCACCTGTAGACGATCACAGATAGACCATAATTAGTGTTGACCCATGGCAGCTGTAGACGATCACAGATAGATCATAATTAGTGATGATCCACGGCACCTACAGCCGGGCTATCACAGACAGACCATAATTAGTGATGATCCATGGCACCTGCAGACTATCACAGACAGACCATAATTAGTGATGATCCATGGCAGCTGTAGACGATCACAGATAGACCATAATTAGAGATGATTCAAGGCACCTGAAGACGATCACTTCTGGACGTCAGAGTGCAATATCATATCACAATACTTAAAACCCATATCACAATACTTTGAACTACTCCCATCCCGGAAAGCGAACTATGGCTGCCTACATGGCGGGGTAAAAATGGTCATACACGTAAAAGCCCACTCTTGTACATACGAATAAACGTGGGAATTGCACCCCACGAACGCAGAAGAAGAAGAACTACTCCCAATACCACACACCTTGACAAGCACAAGATCATTGTCAATGCCCAGCATGGATTTCACAAAAGAAGATCCTGCGAATCACATCTGATCCTCACAGTGGATGACCTGGCAGCAGTGCTTGACGAGGGAGGACAAACAGATACCATCTTGCTGGACTTCTCGAAGGCCTTTGACAAGGTGCCTCACTGCCGCCTCCTTCTCAAACTTTGTCACTACGGAATCCGTGGACAAACACTTCGCTGGATTTAAGAGTTCCTCACCAACAGAACCCAGCAAGTGAACGTTGAAGGACAGATCTCCACCATCGGCCAAGTGACCTCTGGGGTTCCTCAGCCGGGGATCTGTCCTTGGCCCCACTCTGTTTGTCATCGACATCATTGACATCAACAAAAACATCAGATCCACGATCCGGCTGTTTGCCGATGACACCATCCTATACCAGCAGATCAGGTCTCAAGACTTGAGCGTTGGGAGAAGACCTGGCAAATGTCATTCAATGCCAGCAAATGTCATGTCCTCTCAGTGACAAGGAAGAAAAAGCCCTTCCCTGCCACCTATACTTTCTACATAATGAGGAACTCCAGAAGGTGGAGAAAGCCAAATACCTGGGCGTAGAGTTGTCTAGAGACTTTCACTGGGGAGCACACATCCGGGCCACAACAGAAAAGGCAGACAAGACCAGTGCCTTCATGCATAGGAACCTGAGAGGATGCCCCTATACCACCCAGACAACATACTACAAAGGGATTGTGTGGCCCATCCTAGAATATGCTGCGCCAGTCTGGGACCCCCCGCAACAGTATCTCACAACCAGCCTGGAGATGGTACAATGCAGATCAGCTCGGCGAATTATGCATGATTCCGGCCCCCCACCAGTGCAACCGAGCTTATCACCAGGCTGGAACTCGACCCCCTCAAACTGCGCCGCACTGCAGCCAAGGACACCATGATATACAGGGTCATGGGTGGTTTGGTTGAAGTGGCACCCCGGGAAGGTACTTTAGTGCGGACAATTAGAACTGTCCGAGGCCACCCAGAGAAACTACAGGGTACCCTTCTCCCACACTGACTCCCACAGGCACTCTTTCCCTTCAGCTGTCCGCCTGTGGAACCAGATTCCAGACCATATAATCTCAGCCATTCCCCTCAGTCATTCAAGACCAGGACTGAGGCCTGGCTGCGAGCCTCAGGCTCAGTATAGCTACAGGACAGCCGGTTTGTTGTTGTTTTTTGACTGATGCTGTGTGGGGTTCGGGTTCCCCTCATGGCTGAACCAGGGGGCTTAACGGTCGTCCACAGACATCAGTCATCGAGGGGAGGGGGGTTCTGAGGGACTGAGGCAGGGAGTTCCAGACTGCGTGAGCAAAGACAGAGAAAGATTTTTTGCCTAAGGTCTCAAGGGAGGACCAAGGAACTGTCAGCAGAGGTGTCAAATGAGCGCAACGACCTAGAAGGGTGGTATAGATGGCGAAGATATGAAAGATACGGTGGCACATTGTCAGTTGTGAAAGAGACACTGAAGGCAGAGACTTGCTATTTTGTATTGAATTGTTGCTTAGAACAGGAATCCAGTAAAGCGTTCTGAGCAGTGTTGTTGCACTCGCATGCCTGGGTTTGAGGAGTAAAGACCAAGAGATGATTTTTCATTCCACTCCGAGTCAGTTTCAGATTCAGTCACGAGGAGGTATCAGGAGGCAGCATTCATCGGTTTATTTTTTCACAGGACCCCACACCTCGAACCATACCGCGGTGGCCACCTTCCACAGATCAAGACCACAGCCCCGTCAGTGACAACTTGACCGGCTTAATTTGAGGGCGTTAGCCAAGAGGCCGGGTCGTTAAACTCCACCAGACTGATATCTGTTTCGTCAGAAGTCAAAGTTCACTTCCAGGGCTGCCATCGTGTAAAAAAATAAAAATAAAAAAGACGAACAAAAAATAATGGGTAACAAAGCCGGCCGGAGAGACAAATCAAGATTTATTTTCTCAATTATTAGATAAGCATTGACGTGCTTTTTTACTGATATACGATCCAGTCCTGAGCAGGTCGGCACAACACAATACTACATAAGAAGCCTTGATTTATTTTTAGATCAGTACAGTATGAAGTCAGTCATAAGCAGTTGTAATGACACTGACACTGGCAGCCTGAGTCGACAGACAGACCGTAATGCACACACTGACACACTACGACACATACACGCGCGCGCGCCAAAGAAAAATACACTGATATGAAAATGTCAAAACTGAAAAAATCAAAAACGCCATGGTACACACACACACACACACACACACACACACACACACACACACACACACACGGCGGGCACACCGGCACCGGTTCACACACACACTCACACACACACACACACACACACACACACACACACACAGAGTGTATGTTATCATGTACTATACTACAGTACTCCGTGTTAATATCATCAGTGAAAACAGTAATTCCAATACTGACCGGCACTGACTACAAGTAGAGAAACGCCGCGGAGCAAAAACTCTATTTCAGTACGAAAGGGATCATAATTCCACTACTAGTGCACTACTGAGTACGAAATAACTAATAAGTAAACGGAAAAAACAAAACTAGAAAAAGTAACAGGTGAAGAACTGAGAGAGAGAGAGAGAGAGAGAGAGACTGAGAGAGAGAGAGAATAATCAGTCGGGTAATGGATAGATAACCTCACATTAAAGAGAACAGTAGGTCAAGGTAAAGCGGAAAACAAAGTAACATGCATTATAACCATCGAATGTTTTTTTATATATAGTATTGAATTTGCATTTGTATTACGTGACTCTTTTTGTCACTACAGATTTGTGTGTGTGATAGGAGTATTCGGGCTGCTCTCCCCAGCCGGGGCCCCGGAGAGCGTGTCCGAGTCGCTACACTGACAGCGCCACCCATCACTGAGTTTTTTGGTATTTGTTTCTGCCTGCAATTCTATATGGGTTCTCCTGTTGAAGTGGATTTTTCTACATGATTTTGCCAGGGACAACCTTTTTGTTGCCGTGGGGTTTTTTTTTACGTGCGCTAAAGGCATACTCCGGCACACGCCGGGACCTCGATTTATCGTCTCATCCGAATGCCGGAGTAGCGTCCGGACCACCAATCAAGGTCTAGTGCCCAGTGGAAGAAGAGAAAAGACTGGCAACTGCTGGTGTGTGTGTGTGTGTGTGTATGAGGACTATGCGCATATTGGAACACATCGAATTTGCAAAGAGGCAAATGGCTACCATCGCATGAAGAGAGGGAGAGAGAGAGAGAGAGAGACAGACAGAGAGACAGAGAGAAGGGTGGCCTATCTAGGATATGCTTTTGCACAGCAGAACAGATTCATGCCATGTGGATACGATGGGAGAGTGGAAACGGTGGAAATGAGCCAAACTGGTCTGTGGACTAGTTGTGTTCCTGCGCCACTGAGGCGGCGTCGGCTTTCGGTGGTTAACAAGCCTAGCAGACGACGGAACATTTCAAAGGGAATGGAATTTTTCTTGTGCGTATAATTTTTTATACCGCAAAATTATGTCATATGAAGCTCTATGGCTACTATGCAAGCTACATATTTTTCAATGGTCCTTTGGTGACTGTTCAATGATTCTATGCAGCCATGACTATTGCTGGTAAAAAAGGTTTTACTCATTTCTGTAACTGTCGTAGGCGACGTTTTGTCGTGCACGTCGCACCAATCGGCAATCCTCTCACATATGAGAAAACAACAGCCAATCAGATTTCGTGTCTTGAAAGGAAGACTGCCCGTGAGAAATACATGAACCCCCCTCTACAACGAAGGATTTCACTCGGTATATAAGGACAAATTGGAACAAGAGGGCGGCTTCCAAGAAGCCTTGTTGTTTAGGAGGAATCTGTGCTTTTATAACCAGTAATTGTGTTTGAAAACCGTCTTATAAAGAAGATGGCTTGCTCAAATGATGTGGTGAGTAATTTTTGAAATGACATTAACCTGCTTTAGTGCGTAGTTTACACATATCGGACCGGTCTTGTGACGAGTGTTCATTGTCATCGTGACTGAGTGCACTGTGTCTGGAGGCCTATCCAGACTACGCTGTCACTGTAAATCAGCTTGCATGGGAAGACCTCGTCTCCCTGCGACAGCTGTTTTACGACGTTGATGAGCACGATGTGCGAAAAAGAGTTTGTGTTTAGGTTGTGTTTCCTGAATGTAGTTTTGATCAGCAATATTGCTTGTATGCATTGGAAAATAGTGACAGTGTAAACATCTTAAATAAAAGCCAGGAATTTCACTGGCACACACACTCAGACACACACACGATCACAACTTTACCACCTGTCCCTCCATCTCACACCTGGTCCCATCTTTTTTTTTTCTTTTTCGTATAATATTAAAGACAACACGTGGCGGTGCGCGCCGTCAGACGTGCACACACACATACACACACACACAATCACGTGTACACGTAAACACACACACACACACACACACACACACACACACACTCAAAAACTAAAACAAGAGTCTGACCCTGACAGAGAAAATACTGACAATAGCTGGCACAAAATTGATAGCATGTTTTCTTTTCAAACAAAAGGACATCACGGTAGCAGAAGGTTCACCAGCCTAATACACAGACTACAACTAAATGCCATAAAAACAAAATATACTTCTATTGTTCTTATGTGACTTGTATTTGTGGCAAGGAATATAGCCCCGTGCATTATCTATCATCCATAAACATGAACAGTTAACCCATATTTACCGATGTCATTAAAATTACAAAATCTGCGGTTCCACCTGCTTCCATTAGAAATGTCTTATGTGACAATCAACATGTGTGAAATAGTTCAGAGTTTAATTTAGAGCCCACTTAGCTCTTTGTTGTAATTCTACAGATTGAATAGTTTGTTTTATTTCGTTTATATATATATATATATATATATATATATATATATATATATATATATATATATTGTGCTGCTGGAGAGAGGAACAGCGAAAGTAGTGATGATTTAAAGATTTAAAGCATGGGTTGGGTGGGGGAGATGACGGATTTTTGTCGAAAATCACAGATGTGGATAGACGTTAACTAGCTAAAGAACGAATGAATCAACACACGCACACACACACACACACACACACACACACACACACACACACACACACACACACACGCGCGCGCGCGCGCGCGCTCCTGCACGCTTGACTCTGCATTCAGACCTCCATCAGATGTTTTTAGCCAGAACAAAGTCACAGAAGTTTCAATTTTTCATTCTCTAACTATTTCTAGGCTTGAGATGACCACATGGGACTCCAGTTAAAAAACTGAAGAAATATTGAAAATAAAATAATAGCAGCTATTAAAACAAATTTTAACAATTGAAAAAAATAAACATCTTCATAGAATTAGAAGCACCTACATGTCTGGGCTGCCTGTCCTCCTCTCCCTCCCATCCATATAAAAATTACAGTGCAACAAGTGCAAATCAGTTTAAGACACATCAGAAGATCAGCATTTTACTGCATGGATTTTACTTTTGAAATTGATTGGTGTTGTGAAATGCAGAAATCATGAAATTTTTAAAACATTGCAGAGACTATGTTGAAAACTGTTTAGTTTTGTTATACAAGTTTACATTATTATTTAAGTTATTTACATATAAAGACTGATATAA
This sequence comes from Babylonia areolata, assembly GCF_041734735.1. Lineage (NCBI taxonomy): Eukaryota > Metazoa > Mollusca > Gastropoda > Neogastropoda > Buccinidae > Babylonia > Babylonia areolata. Next base: position 31,554,458 of record NC_134896.1, read on the forward strand.
AGTCAAGTTTACTGATAAGTTTTGAATTTGATGCAGCCCAGAACGTATGACAAGCTAGTGATAGCTATGATCAGGTGTAGCCCATAAGTAAAGTTTAAAAAAAAAAAAAAAGACTGGTTTTAAGGACTTGATTTTGAAACTGAATTGGTTGGTTGCTGTCAAGGGTTTTTTTTTTGGTTTGTTTGTTTGTTTTTAATTGTTAAATATATAAATATTTAATTGAGGGCTTGCAGAAATGAGATTTATAACTAAGCTTCAAAGTTGAAAACTGAATCTTGCACTCATTTGTGACAGGGAGGTATTGACTAAATGATAAAATGACTTGGATCAACATTATTTTGGATCCCTTGATTATGATGATGTTATTAGGTTGAGAAACATTTGGAGGTATTGAGAGGCTTAGACCTTAGACTTAGAGTTTATGGTTTGCCACAAATTGACAAGAGAAGAAACACACAGGTTTACTTAACTAGTGAATCCACTCAATCTTTTTGTCTCTCTCTCTCTGTCTCTTCTCTCTCACATACACACATGAAGACTGGTTTTTGATGCTCCTTCGCCTTCTTTAAAGAAAATGAAGATGTCAGGGCTTGGATTTGTTTTATTATTCATTTGATATAGAACATTATGCATCATCCAATGCGCTCTTCGTGCTTGTATTTTTATGTCCAGTTTTTAGTCATGGGATTTGCCATCTCTGCCCTTAAAAGGCCAAACACACACACACAGACACACACACGCACGCACGCACGCACACACACACACACACACACACACACACACACACACAAACAGAGCACTATTTGTTGCCAGCTGTTTTTCACTTAAAAGCTGTATTTTATTGTCTCTTGTCAAAAGTATGAAATGAAATAAGCTGATGTTATGTAATCGGCTAATTCTGTCCACTGTAAATTTACTAGTTAGCTCAATATTTGAATTTTATTTCACTATTTACAAAAGTGTGTGTTTTCAGTGGAAGGTATATATAATTTATTAATGTATAATAGTAATTTGGAACTACTCAGTGATTTATTTTTAATGTTAAGGAATCTGAAATAAAAGCACAAAGTGCACTTCAGTTAATATTTGATATAAGAATGAATGACTGATTAATCTGAAAAGCTGTCATGTATTGGTTGCACTGCAGTGTAATGAATGATTAAAATTAAAAAAAAAAAAAAAAAAAAAAATTACTAACAGGTTACAGAGTCTTCTTCTAATGTTTTAAGTCATGTTACAGTTTGAACATTATACAGTTTTTACAGTACCTTCATGTATGTGATTGAAGGTGAATGAATATGGCGAATGAATGTGATTTGAAATGACACAACTTTCAATTATGTTTTGTGTGACCATCAATTACAGTAACTTACAAGTTTACGACTACCACTTGCATCATAAATACACTTGACAAACTGTTGTTTTAGTAAACTGAGAGTGTAATTATTGTATTGTTTTGTTAATCAGTGTTGTATTAATTGCTTTTTGTCACAAAATACTTTCCTGCAATTTTTGTGTGAAATTCTTCTCAGGGAGAACGCATCACCACACTGCAGCGTCCCTCATGCCCCCCTTCCAGCCCCTTTTTAAAAAAAAAAGGGAACATGTTTGTTAGAATATGTTTGAGATTGTGAGAGCAATACAGAACATTCAGTTTTGACAGAGAATTGTGTGACATGGTATGATGAATGCATTGCTGGCTATCGAAAGCTTTTGTCTGCTCTGTAGTGGAACAGATGTGGCCAACATAGTCTTTCTCATTAGAAATGGGAACAAAAAAGCATTGCGATGAAGATGAAAGGGTTGACAGATGGAGTCTGTTTGACTGGGTGGATGTCTGTGTTGGTCTATAATTAATAGTAAATTACACATTTCTCCCTCTTCACATTGATTTGTTAGTGGATGTCAGTGATGGTCTATAGTGTTTATACATTTCTCTCTCTTTTCGTTGGTTTATTATGGGATGTCAGTGCTGGTCTATAATACTATTACTGTGTTCATTTCCTCCTGTTCTCTTTGATTTGTCTCTTCATAATGAGCTGAGGTGTACACATTTAACGATGTGCTTTCACAAATTTCAGCACACACACACACACACACACACACACACACACACACACACACACACAGGGGAGGGGAGTGGAGATGAAAGGGAGGCAGAAATAAAAGAAGCTGGTATGTGTTAGAAGGTGCATATTTTTATATACATATGATATATATGTCTTTGTGAAATGGATTGAGTTTGAACCCAGTTTATAAATAATCATGCATACATGTATATCGTGTGTTGGATATATTGTACGTTAAAAAAAAAAATCATGAAATTCAACTTGCAAAACATTATAACTATGCATGTAATTTACTTATGATTTATCTCTGGAGGTAGTCATGATTATGTTATATATGGTAACTATATAAAAATATATTTGCAACAACCCCCCTCAACCCCACCCCTCCTCCCCCCTGCGCCCCCAAATCCCCATCCTCCACCATAAGTATTTCTTCTAATTCTAAAGGAAAAAAAAGAAAAAAAAAAGTTAAAGGTCTCACAGACTTTTATGGCCATCAGGACAGTGAATTCATATCCACTGTGCCTGGGGCTCAGCATAGGAAAATGGGGCCCAGTCCTTTCCAGTTTCCTTGTGCAGTTTTAACCTTCCCCAAACAAGGTACCCATTCACGTCCGGGTGGAGAGGTGAAAATCTCAGAGTAAAGTGCCTTTCCCAAGGATAAAACACCATGCTGAAGCAGGGCCTTGAACCCTGATCACTGGTTAACACTGGATAAGACAAACCCGTAACCGATGAAACAACTTGGCGGCAGTGCCTCAAACTATTTCTCAGTATATAATTCTGTTTGAAATATAATCTCTCACATATCATGAGCTCACAAAGTTCAGTGATTAATTCTGGGATATAATCTGATATGTTGTTGTTGTTGTTGTTGTTGTGTGTGTGTGTGTGTGTGTGTGTGTGTGTGTGTGTTTGTTTTTTTGTTTTTTTGTAAGAATTTAAATGTTATGAACTGTCTGAAGCATATAATATATATCATTATAATGATAGTGGGGTAATGGTAAAACCATTTTGTGTCATTTATGGTGAAAGTCATGAAAAGAACATCAATATTCATAGACAAATGACTGACATAAAAAAAGATTATACTGCTGAAAAGCTTTTTGTTGACCTTGTGTGTGTGTGTGTGTGTGTGTGTGTGTGTGTGTGTGTGTGTGTTGCAGTCTTCATTATACAAGACTGTGGTGGACGATGTGATGAACAACGTCAAAGAGTTTTTCCTGGATGAAGGAGTGGATGAACAGGTGCTGTTGGAGCTCAGACAGGTCAGTTCTTTCTTTGTTTCTTCTTTTCATTTACATAAATATGAATACTTGAGTTAAAAAAAAAAAATCATTTCGTAACCGTTCGGCTGTTTAGCCATGGTGAAAAGAGATTGGCATAGTGATGGTATGACTTACGAGTGCAAAAGCTACTTTTGTCATTGTGTATTCTTTAACTCATTCAACCCTGGGGCTTTTACAGCCTCAGCAGCCTTCCCTTCCACACTGATGTGGAAAAAATGCAGGAAATATACTGAAAATGAAATCAACCGTTTTTTACCCCTCCAAAGTGACTGTTTGGACATAGCTGGAAAAACTGTAGAAGTTAGTTCCCTTTGCTTTCGGTTTATGCATGTGTAGGATTCTAGGAACATTGAAACAGTTTTATTAAAACAAAGCTCAACACCAGAGCATTGCTTGGGCGCAGGGCTGAATGGGTTAAGTGGTGTCATTGATTCTGCTAAAGAACAGTAATGCAGTCCAAAGAAGCAGAAGTCTAAATAATTGATAATAAGGGATGGTGACTGACATCCTGACCCATGAGCTCTGTCTTGTCTGTCTTATCTCAGTAAAGTGACAGCCCTTCTCTTCTGACAAGCATACTTATGAGCAACAGCCAAGGGGATCAGCAAGTGTTTAGTGTGCATGGTCCACCAGTTCAAAAAGTAGTGAGATGTCATCACCCAGTTCTCACATAGGCTTTCCTATTCACACTGTCCTCTTTTCATCACTTGACAAAGGGCCTATGGTTCAAAACATCATGTCTCACTCCAAGAGGATTCATCTACCACCAAAAAGATTTTTTATAAACTTTAGGTTTTTGTTCAGAAGAATCCTGCAGTCAACTTTGTCTTCTTCCAAGGGGTTAATGATTGATTTGGTTTTAGGCTGATTTTGTTGTATTTCTTATAGTTATATCTTACTTTATGCAGTCATGTATAGATTTTTGGGTTGTTTGATAGTTTATTTAGTTTTGTATGATTTGGTACTTTCAGGTATTTGATGCTCTTCATACACTGTATCCTTTTTCAGTTTTAGTTTGCTATTGAATTGTGTGGTGAGTGATGTGGATACGAAGAGGGAAACTGAGTGTGTAGACATGTCTCTGTTTTGATTGTTGGTGTTTGTTTTGCTTTTTTTAATTTCATTTATTATACATGTTTTTATTGTATTATTATTATTGTTGTTGTTGTTGTTATTTTATTCATGTGTGTACTCCAAGTGAATCTGTTTTGTAACCCAGTTTTGGTTGTCTGTGCATGTGTGTGTCCATGGTAACATTTAACAGTGGCAGTGTCACATTCAGTTGTTTCATGCTTTTGTGAAAACACTATAGACATTTTGCAGGCAGCTAAGCCATGAGCAATCACAGAACAAAACATATTGGCAGAAGTTGTCATTCACACACACACACACACACGCACACGCACACGCACACATGCAGACTAAATCACTAACATGTTCTGTAAACTCCCTATACATAAAAGAACCTGGTTGATGTGTGTGCAGCTGTGGGAGTCCAAGCTGACAGCCTCCAAGGCCATGGAGCCGGTACAGGAGCCTAAGATCCACCTCACCGCCCCAGCCATGGGTCTCCTGTTTCAGGGACAGCCCGGCCAACAGAACCACCAGGGATACATGTCCAGTGGGGGTAAGACATCTGCCAGGAATTGTTGCAAGGCTTCTTTGTGTTGTCCATGTTTTACTATTAGTTTTCTGTTGAACTACAGCTTTCGACAGTGTGGAAAAGGGAATGACATGAGAGAACATGGTTCCTTCAAGTCTGGGAAAATTTTGTTTTTGCCCTTTGGGGTTTAGAAAAGTCTTGGAATTTTGATTTTAAAAAACAACCCAAGCTATCAAAGAGCTTCAGAAAACAAACAAATGAACAAAGAAAAAGTGGTGAAAGTAAAGCATTAACATCAGTATATTTGCCAAACTCTTTTGTCAGTGGTGAAGCAGACATATTTTTTATTCAGTTTGGCTTTGTGTTTGATACGGAAAATGTTCAGTCTGGCATGGAAAAGGTCTTGAAAAAGTATGAAGTTTTGTTCAGTCACATCTGTCTGAAACCTGTTGCAAGGCTTCATTGTGTGATCATGTTTATATCATGACCAAGTGAAAGGTCTTTTTCTGTTGTAGTTTTGGACATTGTTAAAGAAATGGAGTGACATAAAAGGGAAACAGTTTGAAGTAAATAGAAACAGAAACAGCCCTGAGGGTAATTTGGTATGGATTTGAGAACCTCTTGAAGTAAAGAAAAGAAATCAAAGGGGAGTTTGGTAAATTATATTGATTGTCTTCCTTGTGCAGGAATGTTGTCAGTAACATCACCACCTCAGAGTTGTCAGGCACATCACAACAGTTGCTTCTTTTCTCACTGAGAATGTTGTTACTAAGTTTTTACACTCTGCTGACTGGTGGTGGTGGTTTTCTATTACATTAAAATAAAAAATGATCCAAGTCATATAATGTGCAATATATATGTATGGTTGAAACACATTTGCTGAGTGGATTCGGGGAAGCACCAATCCAAAGTGTTTAGTAATTACTTAATTAAAGGCACAATACAAAACAGCCAAAACTAAAAGAAGTGTAGTGTGCACACACACACACACTTTCACATACATGTAACCACACGCACAAATATGCACACACACACACACACACATGCCCCCATCTCCCAAACACACGCACAGACACACACACACACACACACACACACACACACACACACACACACAACATGACATGATGTGACATGACATGATGTATCACACACATATACAGACCCCCCACACCCTGAACGTACGCACACATGGCAGCCATCCCTTCCCAACCATCCTGTCCCTGAAGTGAATCAGTAACCCATGTTGTATCCGCAGCTGTGCTGACCACGGCTGTCCAGCAGCCGCCCCAAGCTGTCATCGCCACCGCTCAGCCAGAACTGGTGAGTTGGGGCCCCTGTTTTAGTGCACTTCAGTCCTTTTTTTTTTTTCCTGCTTTTTTTCCTCACAGTAGTCATGTTTTGATTTTAGATTTTGATATAAGTGAAAGCTAAGGGGGGGGGGAAAGTGTAGCATGTTCAATGTTAATGGGTTGAAAAAGATATGTTCTTGATCCCTTGACTGCTGCTGAAAAGTCTGCTTGACCAGAAAAGCTGTCACTCACTGCGGTAAGACAGAGCTGACAGGTCAGGATGTCACTCTTTGTTCAGACCCCTCCGTATTATTATTAGGGTTGCTTCACACATTTTTGTTTTGTTTTGTTTTGTTTTTTTATAGTAAATCTGTTTACAATGTTGGTAAGTGATCACAAAGCTGTTACTTCTTTTCAAACTCATTCCACACAATCTCAATCAGCAAGGTTTTTAGCAGTCAAGGGGTTAAAGACACTCCTTAAAGTTGCAAGTATTGAACATAAATGCTTGCTTCATCTTTGCTTAATATGTTTTGAAACTGACATTCTCCGTGTTAGCAAAATCCATGATACTGGTAATTGTATTTATTATGTTTTTTTGGTTGTTGTTTTTTATTGAAGTATGTCATCATTATTAAGCAGAGTTTAAACAGAACCTTTTCATGAACTGCTGCATGTTTTGTTAGCATTTTACAGTACATGTGATTCCTTTTTGTCATATTTGTAAAGAATATACGTTTTGAAACATTTTGACTGCAGTGAGAGAATATAATCTTTAATAAATATGTTGCTGTTGGTTTGTCAGGGATTCAAACCAGTCTGAAACAGAGGGAGAGAGACAGAGAGAGAAAAAGATATATATATATATATATATATATAGAGAGAGAGAGAGAGAGAGAGAGAGAGAGAGAGAGTATGTGTGCGTGCCTGAAATCTGATTGAATGACACAGGAAATGAATAACGAGTGCCCAGTGGCAACCATCAGTTGGCTCTACCCAGGTAGACAGGCAGTTATGCAAATGACCCTGAGTTTGAAAAGTGCTGAGAGCATGGTCTCCAACTGAGGACAGGCGCTGTATAAGTATCCATATCAAATCAAATCAAATCAAACACTTGTGCATGTGTTTGTCAAGACTGGAGCGGCGCAGCAGGCGGCCATGGCGTTACCGGTGGGGTTGTTCCAGCAGCAGATTGCAGCCCTCAGTGGACAGCCTGGCTTGACGCTGCAGCCCACAGGTCAGCTGACTTCTTCCTTAGCTCTGTGGAGATTGTGTTGAATAGCATATGTTGAATCTGTTTAGCTCTGTGGAGATTGTGTTGAATAGCATATGTTGAATCTGTTTAGCTCTGTGGAGATTGTGTTGAATAGCATATGTTGAATCTGTTTAGCTCTGTGGAGATTGTGTTGAATAGCATATGTTGAATCTGTTTAGCTCTGTGGAGATTGTGTTGAAAAAAATAAGTTGAATCTGTTTAGCTCTGTGAAGATTGTGTTGTACAGTAATATGTGTTTCAGTTTTGTGCAGTTTGCAGTCACTGTAGGCAAGGATGAGTGAATTAACACCACCACAGTTTCCTGTGTTTTTCAAAAAATGGTGCAATAAATTTTCTTCTCTTTCTCTTCACTTTATCAAAGGAGGTTGTCATGCTATGTTTATGTTTTTTTACCCAGGCATGTGGAAGGAGCATACTGAGTATTACTCATTAGTGGTACATACAACAAAAAAGAAAAAAAAGAAAGAATCACAACAAGCCAACAAACTAACAAACAAAATAAAATGGGCATAAAAACAGAGCAGTTGCAGATTGTTTCAAAATGTCACAGCATGCAGACTGATCATATACACTACACATCTGCTTGCGAAAAAAAAGAAAAAAGAAAAGAAAACAAATAAGGTGCAGATGACTGACCATTCCATAAACCCAAACATTGAATAATGCAACTGATATTTCCTTGTTATCAGTCTATTTTGAATTGAAATATCTTTGGACATTCTAAAACAAAACGAAATTCATCCCCAACAGTTCCCATCATACACTCTATGCAAATTCTGTTTTGTCATTTTTCGCTTTCTCTTCTTCCTGTTTGAATCTGCAGTTTTTGATAACTGCAACAAAACTTTTAACCAGTTCAGTGCCAGAGAATTTTGTAAAAAAAAGTGCTCTCCCCTTGCCAGGGAATTTGGAGGATTCAGGGGTAAGAAATCACAAAAAATTTGAGCACAGAAGCTATGGGTGATACAGAAAGAAAACAAAAGAAACAAAATACGGCTAGAAATAGCATGACTATTGTCTGATTATACCTGTAGAAGAAATTAAAACAGGCTATAAGTTTATAAAAACAAATCATAGCTCGTGCAGACATGTAAGTAAACCACTGTCCCAACAATGACAAAGGTGGGTAAAGATAATGTAAAAGGTCAATCACCGTCCCAGAAACTGAGCTGGCAAGCTTTTTGACAGCTAAGAGTGTTCGGGAGTGAGAGGGTGAAGTTCTTTGATGACATTAACTCCTTTCAAGTTGCACATGGGCTGATTAAAGTGTCTGCTGCGCATCCGGCTTGCCACCTCTTCAATCAAGTCAACCATCTGATTCAGTGAAAAAAAGCGTGAAAAACAAAAAGCACATGTGCTTCACGTCCAGTGCAGGTTCCACCCTGTGTTTCGTGAAAATCGTGGAGCATTGGCGGTTGTCGATCCTACAGCCTGCATTGAAATGTGAGCACACTCATTCCTAAAAGCCACGCCCCCTTCATGAACTCTGGCTGACATTCGACGTATTGTCTTACATCACTCCTCTCCCTCTCCTCCCCTTCTTCCAGTGCTCGCTGCACGTATTCTGTCAGTCATAGCCACTTGTTCAAAAACGCTGTCTGATTGGATAGATGGACTGAATTACCATCAAATGAGCTGTCAGTTTTGTCACTGTCATTGTCAATCACCTTCGTTTTCAAACCAATCAGATAAGAGATATTCTTCTCCATCGCGAAAGCTGTCCATAACCACAAGCAGAGTTTTCAGAATTGTGTAAATCTGCTGACTGTGACTATTTGCTTTACTGGACACAGTTTTCAGTGCCTTTTTTTGCACATGATGCAACCCCCTTTTCCATGTGCATATCATGTGGTCAGTTAGCAAATTATTATCGAGTAGAAAGGGGTCTTCTACCTGATGGATGTTCATTTAAATAGTATTTTTATGATCCAGACACATGAAACTAAGTGTTCAGAGTCTGTTTATGTTAATTGAACAAAACTCCAATGAAGAAAAAATCAGAACATACGTAGGATGTCAGTGGATGTCTTATAGGCACTATGGCAATACTTTTTGTAGGATGTTGGTTGACGACTTGGCACTCTACTGGAGTGGTTAAAGGATATATATATATATATATATATATTATAACTTTGTATACCTTTGCCATCGCATTGTTAATTTCCATGTGGATTAATGTGTCTTTGAATTAGAATAGTTACATTGATTTTTCACCAGCTAATGGGCAGTATATAGCAGTGCAGAACATCGGGGGTCAGACGACGACCTTTGCCATCCCGCAGCAGGCATTGATCAGTGCCCAGCCCCAGCAGGTGATTCCGGGCCAACAGGTGGCTGCCACAGTCAGCCAGGGAGGAGCCGCCAACACTGTGAGTGTGTGTGTGTGTGTGTGTGTGTGTGTGTGTGTGTGAGTCAGCTGCCAACCCTGTGTGTGTGTGTGTGTGTGTGTGTGTGTGTGTGTGACCCTGCACAGCCACTGTGCTGTGTTGTATTCCTTAGGGTTGGGTTCCCACACAGTCATGACAAAAGTCTGGAGAAGTCTTGGATAAATAGGAAGACCATTTCCATAGCAGGAAAAGTAATGGAAATAAAATGTTTTACCCTGAAAGATTAAAAAAAATTCCCCCAAACAAAAAAAAAACCCTCTTGGAATTTTCATGATATTTTCCCTCCCACACCTTCGTTATTGAAGAGGATTTTGCTTATGAAAAAAACAACCCCCAAAACAAAAACCCCAAACATGACAAAGAAATTGTGGGAACCGTGTTAGAAATATTCATTGTGTACTAAGTATTTTTTACATAGTTAACCCTGTCTGTTTATAAGTATTTTTCACATTGTTATCCCTGTCAGGTAATAAGTATTTTTCACATAGTTTGTCCTGTCTATTAATAAGTATTTTTCACATAGTTTACCCTATCTGTTAATCATAATTAAGTATTTCTCTTGTAGATAACCCTGTCAGTTAAGTATTTTCACATATTTGACTTTGTCTGTTAATAACTATTTTTCATATAGATAATGCTGCCGCTACGTAATTTTCACACAGTTGACCTTGTCTGTTGATAAGTATTTTTCTCATATCTGTTGAGAAGTATTTTTCATGTAGATAACCCTGCCTGTTAATAAGTACTTCACATAGTTAACCCTGTCTGTTGCTATATATTTTTCACGTAGTTGACCCTGTTTTTTTGATAAACCTGTGTCACAGAGCCAGACTGGCATTGTACAACTTGACGGCACCGGGGATGGCAGCAGTTCGTCTGATGACGACGACTTTGATAATGATGACAATGATGACGATAATGATGAGGATCAGAACGACGATGAGGCGGAGGAGGGTGAAGAGGAGGTGAGTTTGGGGGGTTACTTTATAAATAACTCTGTGGATTTTAAGTGGCTTTGACTGCTGAAACTCGCTCGTGGGGGGGATGCCAGGGGTTCTTTCAGTAAGAATGGTATCCCCACCTGCTGGACGGTCTGAGCCAGAAATTTCCTCTTCTTTATCACTCTCCGTGTGTCTGGGTTTTGTCCTTTTCTTTCTGTCATCTTTTCCTTTCTTATTTTCTGCTTTGCTGGTCAGTTCACCTTTATTATTTTACTAGGAAGCTTGAATATTTAAAAACAACAACATTTTTCTGGACATGATAATTCGGCATTCTTACTGGAAAAGTTAGAATGCTGGTTCCCAATCGTAACTGGTGTTCAAGGTTGGGAATGAGACTGGAAATGGTTTTATGCAGAAATGTATATGAACACAGACTGGACTGCGTTGGGGATGTTTTACTTTTGCATGATGCATTTTTATGTCTGAGGCATAATCATTATGTGAATAAGAAGACATTTTACTAATATGTGCTTAATTAGATGAAGTGTGCTTTATTATTTTTTGTAGTAATAATTTTTCAGCATTGTGCATTTTATGTCTGAGATGGGTGTGAATGCTGTGGATGAAATGTCATTTTTATGTTGCCTCTTTATCAGCAAATTTGTCAACAGTTTCTCGTTTAAAGATGATAAAGTGTTACTGTATCTTGTGTGGTAAATCTGTTGGTTGTATCAATAGTTTTGTATTGCATAGTATTGTATTGCTCCTTTTTTTGCAACATATTTCTCTGTGCATAATTTCTGGCTGCTCTCTCCCCAGGGAGAGTGTGTCGCTATAGTGAGAGTGCCACCCAGTTTTGGTTAGTTTTTCTGTCTGCAAGTGTATTTGTTTTCTTAGCAAAGTGGATTTCTCTACAGAATTTAGCCAGGGACAACCCTTTTGTTACATTGGGTTCTTTTACGTGTGCTAAGTGCATGCTGCACATGGGACCGTGGTTTATCATCTCATCTGATTGATGAGCGTTCAGACTACCACTCAAGGTTTGGTGGAGGGGGAAAAAATTATGGTGAGTGTGGGATTCAAACCAGTGCACTCAGATTCTCTTGCTTCCAAGGCAGACATGTTACCTCAAAGCCAACACTCCAGGCATGCTTTGAAAACACACTGGGTGTCTTAAGATGGAAATGAGTTTCTATTTGCACAGATCATAAGTGTATGAAATTGGCATGTCAATCTTTGAATTTGGAACCATTGTGTGGAAAAAAAAAGACACAGTTTTCTTGAGCTTGACAGTTGCAGGTGACTATTGCAGTGGGTTGATATCACTTTTACTTTCAGGAGCCTCTGAACTCTGGTGACGATGTCAGTGAAGAAGATCCTACGGAACTGTTCGATGCAGACAGTGTCATCGTTTGTCAGTATGATAAGGTGAGCAAAACCTTTGCACTGTGAAAAGAAAAGGATGTATTTCAAGTTTTTTTTTCTTTTTTTTTTTTAAAATACATTTAAAAAAAAAATCTTTTTTTCTCCTGTGCTCACAGTGCTTGGAGTTTAAGAGCAATTAAGTGCTAATATTTAGACACTGAGATTTTGATGAGTATGACATATATGTGTGATTATGTCATTTTTGTCAAAATCTCACTCTACTCAGATTGTTTGCAATGAAGCCAAGATTTCAAGGTAAGATAATCCCTTTCAGTGCCAAGTCTATTTTATGCTCAGTGACAGTTCACCAAGGGATTTTTGGTCATGGAGGCTTATAATTGGAAAAAAAAAATCTAGCATGCAAACAACTGAAGATATATATATATATATATATATGCCCTATGCTATTCTGAAAGGAAAATGAACACACTATCTAAGTACGACAATTTCCCATGAATTTAATGATTTTGCGATAGGAAAATTTCTACAGTGATGCAAATAGATATTTCCGTATGTTTTGCACAACGGAAGGAGACAGAAATTTCTGTTTTGGGCCCTACAAGGGTTAGATCTACTTGTGTTCAGAATTTTTTATATTTAAAAGTGTATTTTCTTTTAGGCAAAGGAGGTTTTGCCTTTTATTAAGTATGTGGAAAAGGACATTGATAAACGCTACTGAAAAGTGCTAATGTCAGCTGAAACATTTTTGCTGCTGAAATCAAGGCTGTAGGCAGGCAGGTGTGATTACAGTCCAGACATTGGAGTTATGTTAAACAAAATTATGTCTTTGTGTATAGCTCAGACAGAAATGTTTTTTAACACTTGACTCTGATCTTTCCTGACTGATGAACAAATGGTGACTGCTGGACCTTTTAAAAACGAGGTTAAAATGGTAAAAAATGGTTTAAAATCTTCATCTTAAGGTACCTTTGATTTTAAACCATTTCCTGACTGATGTTGGTAATATCATCAAACTGAAACAACTTCCAACATAAATGTGATAGAAAAAAAATTTCATGCTGCTTGGGTAGGAAGTGTGTGTGTGTTTGTGTGTGTGTGTGTGTGTGCGCGCACGCGCGTATATGGCATATTTTGTGCTTCTTTGGTGTGATTGTTCACATAGTTGTAGTATTGGTGTATATTGATTTTTTTCTCTCTCTTCATTGTCCTTATGTGTTGTTGTATGCTGTTATGCACTATTCTACATGAATTGATATGTGAGTTTCAGTTTCAGTTTCAGTAGCTCAAGGAGGCATCACTGCGTTCGGACAAATCCATATATACCACACCACATCTGCCAAGCAGATGCCTGACCAGCAGCGTAACCCAACGCGCTTAGTCAGGCCTTGAGGAAAAAAGAAAGAAAAAAAAAAAGTGAGACACTCAGAACCCATTGTATGGGGATTTTGCACCATATTAGTACTATATATATATTATTTTTATTAACCCTGTTTTGTCTGTTCCCCAGATCAACCGCATCAAGAACAAGTGGAAGTTCCAGCTGAAGGACGGCATCATGAACTTGAACGGCAAAGACTTTGTGTTCCAGCGAGCCACAGGGGATGCCGAGTGGTAGTTGTGGCTTTGAACCAGGATGTGGACTGTGTGTGTGTGTGAATGTGTGGGAAGTGTGTGATGTCTGCTCCCTGCCCCTCCCACCCCCCCACCACGCCCCCTCTACCCCCCTCCTTCTGCCTGTCACCATCCAGGCTTTCTGGATCACTTACTTTGTCTGTTTTTTTCCTCTTCTTTTCTTGAGTTCATGTTTTGTGTTTTTTTTTTTTTATTAATTTTGTTTAATTTATCTCAGGACCACAGGTTTCTTATGATGACTTTAAAAAGTAAACACAAAAAAACTTTTTGTTTGGGTTGTAAAATAATCGTTTCGTATGATCAGGAGTGTTAAGACTTGTTGTCCACTGCTCTGATGTTCTTGAATGTTTGTGGTTTAATTTGTCTGAGGATGAATTGACCTGGATGTGTGTGTTGCTGATGTGTTGGAGATAATTTTCTGCCTTCTTGTCGCTCTCATGTTCTTGGTTGTTTATGGTGTAATTTGTCTGAAGATGAATTGGTTTGGATGGGTTATGTTCACTGGTGTGTTGGGAGGAGGATTTTCTTTGTGGCTGCCTTTGTTCATGTTGTCCACGGTGTCTTTGGTTTCCTCAGACTGTGATCCTCTTGCCCTTTTTGCTGGACAACGTCTGATGTATCTGTTACAGTCATTTTTTACTCACTTGTGTAAACAAAGTGAGTCTATGTTTTAACCCAGTGTTCGGTTGTCTGTGTGTGTGTGTGTGTGTGTGTGTCCATGGTAAACTTTAACATTGCCATTTTCTCTGCAAATACTTTGTCAGTTGACACCAAATTTGGCATAAAAATAGGAAAAATTCAGTTCTTTCCAGTCATCTTGTTTAAAACTATATTGCACCTCTGGGATGGGCAAAAAAAAAGAAAGAAAAAAAAAGAAGCCAAATTATATGCAAACTGAATTTACTGTTTTATTTATTTATTTTTTATTTTCTAAATTTGGCACTTTGATCTGATATTCTGACACAACAACAAGAGCAGTCATTTTTATCATTTTTTGTTCAAACAGGAACTTCTTTTGCTAAGCATGGAAGTTATATTTATTTTGCATGTCTTTGGTGCAGATAGTAAAAAAGGGAAATTAATCTGTAATTAATGCTAGGGGGCTTAATTTGCTTTAAACTGACCTTTCTCATCTTAAACATTACATTTTGAAATTATACTCAGTACATAAAAAGCTTGTGTGTTTTACTCTCAGTGTACAGGGCTTTCACTATGTTCATTCGCCCAAGTGGTCTTTTTCGGAAAATACTAAAATCAATACGACGAGTGGACTTTATAGATCTATTGGCTGAGCCCTGAAGGTCATGGGCAAAAATCAATTGCGTACACATATTTATACATGTTCAAAGCGCGTGCTCATATTCTTCGCGAACGCGAACGACGCCATTTTGTTTCAAGTTGTTGACCTGCCTGTTCAATCCTATATTCAATCAACAATACACGATAACATGTGATGGAAAGTTGGAGAAGGAGACCGTTAAATATTTATTCAGAGAAAGATTTGTGAACGTCTCATCACTTACTGGATTATGCCCCAAACTGTCATAAAAATATCCACAGAATCAGTCGGAATTCACAGTTAAAAATAATCAACCATGAGAGTTAATACCCTTGAATTGATGAAACGTAAAAATTTCCAGTCTTGACTTTTCTCAAAATGAAGTCCTTTTCACTTCATACGATGTTTAGAAGTACTTGTACTTGGCTCTACATGTTATTAGTTTAACAAAATACTCAATTTTCATATCAACTTTAAAACTATAAAACTAGAATGAACATTAAAGAGAAATTGAATCGAGCATGTCAATCAGGTGTAACTAAACTTGTACATCTATCTAGATCCAGAGAAGACGGCTAAATGTTGCAGTGTGATTGTGGCGATAGCCACGTCTCCTTTACCATGGACTTAAAAAGAATTTTTAATTGCCCTTTAAGATTTTTTGAATGCCCAAGATACACCAGAATAATATGATTTAAACAGCGTTCTCACTGCGAATACCGCGATGGATTTATCGCCCTTTAAAAAGCATGTGTAAATGTTATATTTTTGAACGTCAGTTAAGGAGTCATGATAGTGTAATGGATAAGCAGTTTCTTCTCACCCGAACATGCGGAGTTCGAATCTGCCGTTAGGACTTTTTTTTTTCTTTTCCTTTTAACCTGAAGCTTTATAATAACAAATACAGAACACATTTTAACAATTAGATTTTTTTTTTTAAGCGTATCACAAGTGAGTCTCGAAGGCCTTGCCTCTCTTGTTGTATTTGTATTTCTTTTTATCACAACATATTTCTCTGTGTGAAATTCGGGCTGCTCTCCCCAGGGAGAGCGCGTCGCTACGCTGCAGCGCCGCCCATTTTTTTTGTATTTTTTTCCTGCATGCAGTTTTATTTGTTTTTCCTATTGAAGTAGATTTTTCTACAGAATTTTGCCAGGAACAACCCTTTTGTTGCTGTGGGTTCTATTACATGTGCTAAGTGCATGCTGCACACAGGACCTTGGTTTATTGCCTAATCTCAATTGTTAATTATAAAAAAAAAAATGTATTTGTTTTGTGCTTACCCTGCGGCTCCCAGCACATTTAACAGTATATACAGTTTAAGATCAGGAATACAGTAAAAAAAAAAAAAAAAAAAAAAATGTATTTGTTTTGTGCTTACCCTGCGGCTCCCAGCACATTTAACAGTATATACAGTTTAAGATCAGGAATACAGTAAAAAAAAAAAAAAAAAAAAAGTTAAGAAAAAACTTGCTAAAAGTAAGATTTTAAAAAGTGTTAAGTCACTCATGATTCGCACACCTCTCCCATCTTAATCCCACCCCCACCGACCCCCACCCCACCAAAAAAACACATTGACGCACACACACATGCAAAGACTTTTTTTTTTTTAGGAGGGAGGGAGATGGGGGCGTTGGGGTGTGGGTGCGGGGGGCGTAAGGATCTATAGATTTAAAATAGTGAAAATGTATGTTTCAGTCCTTGTAGCAGATGATGATAAACTTTTTTGGTGTTAAGTATTTTGGTGAAAGTCTAAAGATTTTTTTTTTTTGCTGCTCTGGAAATGCTGCAAGCTGTTTGGTGACAACTCTTTTCCATAAACTGTTGTTGTTTTCTGTTATCCTTCAGAGTTTCTGTCTTGTTCCCGTTTCTGATTATCAGCCCCTGTGGCCAGCCATCCGCAGTCTCTGTGTTACCGAGGACATGTGATGCAGTGTGTGCACAATCCCTCATTGGCCTTAGGTGTTTGAATGAGATGTCTGTGTTAGGGTACAGATGGTTTTCCTGAGAGAGGAGCCTTGGTATTTGAATGTCTGTGTTAGGGTACAGGTGGTTATCCTGAGAGAGAAGTAATGGCGGTCTGGTATGATTGGTTCCGAGAGAGGTAGAGCTTGTCAGGTGCATGTTTCCTATGACCAAATGTATCCAAAGGTTTATAAATGGAAGCAGAAAGTGTGAGTGCACATGAAGCGTTGTGTATTTATGTTTTGTGTGAGTGTTTGTTTTCCATGCAGATGTACACATCTGTGTGAAGCTAGTTTGGATAGTGATGTGCATACTGAATGATGATGAAAGAAAAGATGGTGTTGTGTGTGCATGTGTGGGCGCCAGAGAAGATCTTGGCATTTATATTTAGTGCTTTCACTCTTGTTGAATTTGTCCGGAAGTGTCGTTGACTTGTTACTGATGACATCAGTGTTAACGTTATGGACAGTGTGTACACACAGATTTGTCAACATGTAACGGGCGTGTGTATCTTATGTTTGTTTCTGTTTGTGTGTGTTTGCCTTTTTATATATTCTTTGTACTTTCAAGAGAAAAATAACTTGCAAGTGTGGATCTGTGAAAGTTGAGATTTTATTTAAACAATGGGAAATTATTTGAAGTTCAAGAATGTAATTTTTTTTCCTTTCCATTGGACATCTTGTGATCAGTGCAAGACATCGAGATAGATCTCATGGGTCTTACGTCTGTCTTCAGGTTGTGTTTGTAGTGTTATTGGTATATTTCAGTAGTTTAGGTTTTGTTGATTTTGAGCTGTAGGTACTCAGTTATGACATATATTAAACATTTGTACTTCCATGTGTTCCCAAACACTTTAAAAAAAAATCTTTTTCTGTTTGTGTCCAAATCTGAAATTTTAGTTTGAGCATTTCTTGTTATAATAATAGCATCAGTGGTAGTGTTAAGTAACTTGCATGATTGTGATGGTCAGATGTGCTCAGTTTTCTCTAGACTAAATCCCACTTGCATAACTGATGTATGGCTCTGAAAACAGTGCATTTTTTGTGCACAGGCACACAATCACACACCTACACACTCAGAGTGTGTATTGGAGTTTTATCGGTTTAAAGAGCATAGATGGAACAGAAAGGTGAGAGCCTGAATCTTGCTTTGCGTTTTTACTTTTTAAAAATACAGTTCATATCCATTGAAACAGTGCAAAGTTCTGTTTGTGCGGCTTGTCTTTTTCTAAACATGTATGATTTGCTGAAGTTTGTGTTTTGTTTTGTTTGACACCTGAGTTTTCTTGTCATCACAAAGCAGCTTATTGTATTTTTTATTCAATGAGAGATGCCGGTCAAATTTGATGAGTAACTGGTAGATTTCCAAAATGTTGTGTGGGAAGTCACATAGATCTGGTCAGTTCTTTGAAGAGTTGTACAGTATGTAAGGAAGTGCTCTGGGGGGTCAGTTAGCTATTGGATTTCTGATCCAGTGTTCACCTGTGATCAGGGTTTGAGGCCCGTTTTGGCATAGTGTTGTGTTCCAGGGAAAGGCACATTATTCCCATTTTCCTCACTCCAGGCAGGTGTGAATGGTTACCTCATTTCTGGTGAGGGAGGGTAAATAGGCAGAAGGAGAGGATTAGGCCCTGTCTTCCTATACTGTGCACTAGATACAGCGGATATGAATCCTGATGGCCATGTTTTTTTTAAACAGTGTCTGCATTGTGGCCAAGTAGAAAGGAATGGTTTGGATGAGGACTGAAGGATAAAAGTACAGGGAAAGTTGTCACAAGATTTGAATAGTGCCCACAGACTGCTTAGGTTTGTGTTATATGTTCCTTCATTTGTTTAACGTCTGTCCACAATAATTGTGATTTTTAGACAAATGTTACAATGTGTGTGTGAAATCAAACTGGGTGCAGTTAAGTCCTGTTCACTGTTCCAGTCAAATTTGTCTAAAAGAAACAGGGTCCACTTGTGATTGATTTTGCCTGCTCTGCCATACAGCTACAGTGCTCGACTTGAAAAACCCATGTACCAGTTTCCTTTGTTGGACATATGACAATGTCCCTGAAAATCCTTGTGCCACTTTGATTCTTTTGCCAGGTTGTTATTATGTCTTTTGTTCAGTTGTTAAAGTGAACAGTTTGTAGGCACGGTGTGCACAGAGGTGTCAGTAAACTGAACAATAGTTATCAGAATCTGGAACAATGTTAAAGTAAGTTATCTAGTGGTCTTAGCACTCTTGAGGTTTAGCATTGCTCTCAAGATTGGATTTCAGTGTGTGTTTTTGTTTGATAAGGTTATTTAATGTTCATACATTTTTGTGGCATTGTCATGAAGGGTTCAGCACACTTCAAGCTGCCATGATTTATTGATGACTCAGTACTGGGGACTATGATGTTGACTTGTAGGGACACTTATCTGCATGAAGGGCAGTCATTATTTTGCAGACATAATTTTGACAACACAATCTTTGCAAAATCCTATTCCAGCCCAGATAGTTCAGGACCGCAGTTACCTCCTCTGCTGTCCTGATGGTCATAGTCAGACATGAATGACTATCATAGTGAATAGATTGTCAGTGACTCTTGTCCTTGAAATCAGTCATGAATCACCTTGATTATATGAGAGATCTAAATGAGTTAATTAAACAGTAGTAATACTCATTTATTGTATCATACACTGCTGTTTCCCATGATCATTAACAATCATTCCGTAAATCACAAACATTGTACAAGCATGATTGTTCATGATCTTCAGCAAGCTTGATATTATTGTGATGACTGACAGTTGTATTAAATGTACTGTTTAAAAGCTTTATTTAGAGACATCCGTAAGTTTATGACTGAGTACTTTTATTTTTTAAATTTTTTACTTGTGTAAACAAAAAAAAAAGTCAGTAAATCTGTGCAATCTCCTAGTCTTGGGGTGTGTGTATGCAAGTGTTTGTGTCTCTCCATGGTGATCTGACACTGGAATTTTCTCAGCAACCACATGACAGGAAGTATATGAACCAAACTTGGCAGGATGTTAGACATGGATGAATTTTACCAGTCATCCTCTTTTTGGATATGAGGTGAACAGGGTGAGGTTAGATTTCATTATTTGGTGAAACATAAAAGACCCAATGGAGTACTTGTCTTACAGTTACACCCATTTTTGTATAGTGACTGGTCATGGTGACAGCTTGATCCTTTATTGAAATTCATAGTCAAGACGTTAAAGTGTCAAGGTCACAACATGGCATTCTGTTGTGATAGGTAAAGCTTATAGGTACTTGATGAGGTACTTTTTTTCTGTTCCATAATTCTTGCGATTAAGTGGTTATCACATATGAATCTTGAAGACCTTTTCTTTTCTTTTCTTTTTGTAAGCCATTGCTTGCATGTTGCGGTTGTTTTCAAAATTGTTTTTTGTTCAGACTTCTTGCTTTTTTAACTTGACGATGAACAGCATGCATTACCAATACAGTGGTTAGTATGCATGCTACTTCAATCAGTAATCTGTTTGACTGCTGAGAGGGGAATAACCATGAGGGACACACACAGCTGTTCACAGGCACACATACATTTTATACATAGGGAGTCTGCTGGTACCAGAGCCTCATTTATTTCAAACTTCACAAGCACTCTGCTGCTCATTGTTACGATCTGTTCCGGTTGATAATAAAAGCAATGAGTATAGCCATATGTTTGTGAAGGCATATCATTTTCTTTGTTTCTTCTTTGTTGGCAAAGAATTGGTGTTGATTTATTCCTCTGTGTTGGACTTGTGGATTGGCTGATGAATGTTATGTCAAAGAGCTGACACAAAGGAGCTGAATACAGTGAATTCTGTGTGGAGGAGGAATTTGTTTTGTCATGTAAGACATATTGGTGATTGTAGACAAAGTGAATTCTGTGTCTGTGGCATTCCAGGCCAGTGTGTTGAGTTCATGTGAAAGTTAGGCATCTGCTCCTATTTTTTTTTTTTTTTTTTTTCAAACAGAAAAGTGTCCATGAATCAGTCGGTATGCTTTGACACCCCTTTGAAACTGAAACTGTGTTCATGACTATGGTGTGTGGGACAGTTTAAAACAAAATTTGTTAGTATCGTTATTATTCTTTAATTTGTTTTACATTTTGTCACAACAGATTTATGTGCATGTGTGTTTGTCATTTCTCTGCAAGAGGACAACTTGGCTTGTTCATAACCAGCACAACTACCAGTTTTGTCAGACATACATTTTTTTGTCCTTTCTTTCTTCAGTTTGAAAAAAAAAAAAAAAAAGGAAGTGCATGTGCTTTAAGGCACCTCTGGTCATAAGTCTGTGTTCATTGCAATGGCTGCATACACCGCTGTTTGGTCATGAGTGGTGTTCATTGCAATGGCTGCATACACCGCTGTTTGGTCATGAGTGGTGTTCATTGCAGTGGCTGCATACACCGCTGTTGAGTGGTGTTTATTTTAATGGCTGCATACACATCTGTTTGCTGGAAATTCAGCATCATTTCATCATGCCACTCCAAGAAGAAATACTGCAAGTTCTTAAGGGGTCCTGAACCTTACGTGAACCATGAGTATTGTGTCTGAACAGATTTGTTCATAGTTGTGTCTCTCACTCTCAATCACTGGTTTGAATCGGTCTACCTGTCAGTGGTTCTATTTTTGGGTCAATCTTTAAAAAAAAAAAAAAAAGGAAAAAGACATCTTTCGATTAATTTCTGTTACAAGGCTTTTTGCACTGGTTTTGAGATTTGGTATCTGGTTTTTGTCTTGTCCAATTGTGTCTCGTTTTTGACTTTATGAAGTTGCTGTTCACATTTAGTATCCAAAGAGCTCTTTCTTTCTGATCATTTTGAAGGAGACGGGTTTTGACTTTAGTGAACATGCTGTGACTGAAGGAAGTCTTGCGGAAAAATTGTAATGATTGTATGCATGTGTGCAGAAGTTTTATGATGGCATTTCAACACAGTGATGGAAATGAGGAAAGTGAATTTTGCTGGTCATGTAATTATAAATTTGGTTAAGTGGTGATGTTTGTTTTTGAGTTTTTGGTGTGATGGTGCGATGCTCTGGAGTGGTTGCTGTTTGTTTGTGGAGTTCATTTGATCTTTATTTCAGTAAAAGATATATACCAAGATTGATTGATTGACTTATTTTCGTGTTTGTGTGTGTGTGTGTGTGTTATGGGGTATTTGGAAAGTGGTGAATGTGTATGCATGTTTCTAAAAAGCTTGAAGTTGGTTGTTTTTTTTCTTCTGAAAGCATTTGGTTAGAAATGAAAGTATTTGCCATTGAATTGTGTGTGTATTCACATTTTCAAAATGTAAATAGAATCACTTGGTTGTTTTTTTTTTTTGGAAAGCATCGTGAAAAACTGCAAATCACTAATCAGTCGCTGGTCATGTGATAAACCTATTGGGACATGAATTTGTGGTTAACCATTTCCGACCTTTTTTCTTGATAAATCTAGGAACAACAGGAAAAACAAATTTGGGGGAGGTTTTTTTTTTTCCAACAGGCAAACATTTTATAAAAAGTTCTTCTTCTTCTTCTTCTGGGTTCACTCGTATGCACACGAGTGGGCTTTTACGTGTATGGCCGTTTTTACCCCGCCATGTAGGCAGCCATACTCCGTTTTCGGGGGTGTGCATGCTGGGTATGTTCTTGTTTCCACAACCCACCGAACGCTGACATGGATTACAGGATCTTTAACGTGCGTATTTGATCTTCTGCTTGCATATACACACGAAGGGGGTTCAGGCACTAGCAGGTCTACACATATGTTGACCTGGGAGATCGTAAAAATCTCCACCCTTTACCCACCAGGCACGTCACCATGATTCGAACCCGGGACCCTCAGATTGACAGTCCAACGCTTTAACCACTCGGCTATTGCGCCCGTCTATAAAAAGTTCAAAGTCATGAACAAATGTAAAATAATAACGACATAGCTCTGTATTCTAACCATCTCTTTTATTTCACACAACTGAATGGAGGAAATACACAGTGTCACTAACATACAAAATTCATAATATAGTCATGAATAAGTTTACAGGCATAAAACTGTGTTTAGCACAAAGACAAAAACTCATTACATGTTAAATGATTATATATATACAACTGCTATAAGAACAACATAGCATGAAAAGGGGGGGGGGAGGCGGGGGGGTTAGTTTGAAACAGTCTGCGCACACTTTTATATACACCACATGCATGCACATTCAAAACAGCAATATTTTCATGATGACATGCGAATATATATATTTGTAACTTTTTTTTTTTTCTTTTTCAACATTTATGTTGGGGAAAAGAATCCTTTGTGATGTGGAACACGCACACACACACACACACACACACACCAGTGTGTTCTCTATCAGTGAGGAGATACGACTCACACTGACATGTCACAGAGACCAGGGAGGAATAAGACCAACAAACCTCAAATAACGACAGATCCTGAAGGCACGCAGACAACAGCAACATGTAACAACTGTTAGGGCAACAAAAAAAAGTTAAAACTCATGAATTTACAGGCAAAGAGTTGAAATTCACAGGGTGACAAGAAACAGTTTTTAGAAAAACACCAAACACAATGATACTGTACCACATGGAGTCACTGATTCAAGTCTGAAAGAAAAATGTGCGCATGAAGTGGAAATCAGTTCAACGAAAAGGGAGACAAATTCACAACCAGACAAGCAATTCCAAGTATTTCAGTTACATTTAATGCCAGTATACTCTTGAAAGGCATCATAAAATGGAAATCAGGAAAAACAAATTCAGGATACCCAGTCACTACAACTAAGGGGTTAGCACGCTGACTAACTTCAGCTGGACGATGTGAGCTTGAGCCCCATAACAGGAGTATTCATTTGTTGGTTTTTTTGCCCATGGCTGGCTCCTTCCCAAAGTTTAGTGTGCAATGGTCTCAAATGGGAAGACTGGGACCACACAGTCACGGATACGTCTTTGGCAGTGCTGCTCCAGTTTCCTGACCAACACTGCACATGTCTGTATCTCTCAGGCCTGACCGATGTCAAGATATTGTATGAAATGAAGCATTGAAAGCAAAGATAGCACATCACTCCTTTCTTTCCATCTCTCCAGTGGCTCCCTGTCTCACACAGAATAAACAAGACTTACAGTCTGTGATAAATGCATGAAAAGAAAAGATGTGTCACTTCATTTCTTTCAAGTCACCACCTTTACCCCTAATGCGAAAAAGAGTTAGGAGGTGAAAGTGGAGAAACGTGGAGACAGACAATAGCTACTTTCTTGAACTTGAACTGGAATCAGACGTATGAGGCCTGTGAAGGCTTGTTCGTCGTTTAATTAGATACAGTATACCAGCATGCGTGGCATTATGATAGCATACTGGATCATAGATACTTGGAGAATTAGCCCAATGAGCGTCTAACCTAGTCTTGAAAGATGACATGGATGGGGCAGTCACAAGGCTGTCAGGCAAACCGTTCCATTTATTAACGACTCGCTCAGTAAAGAAGGAAGTGCGCACATTCAGTCTACAATGTGATTTATTTAGCATTAAACTGTTGCCTCTTCTGTCTCTACTAACTGCAGGTGATAGTTCGGGATTTGTGGTCTTGTAGATTCGTGGTCTTGTAGGTCTTGCTCCTCATGTAAGTTAGGTTTTAATTTCCCAAGGAGGCGTCACTGTATTCAGACAAATCCACAAACGCTACACCACATCTGTCAGGCAGAATAACCCAATGCGCCAGTCAACCCTGGCGTGCATGCATTATGTTTGGGTACCAGAGTGGAATAAAATAAATGATGAATATACAAACAAAAAAACAACAACCCTGAAACACTTGACATGTATCAGTATTCTATTATTTTATCCAAACAAGCAAAAGAGAGAGAGAGAGAGAGAGAGAGAGAGAGAGAGAGAAAAGGGGGGTACACACGTAATCACACTAAGTACTGAAGCACTCTCCCTGGGGAGAACAACATAGTTTCCACTGTGATCGATCGCTTGTGCCAAGTTACAATCGGCAAAGTCATGAGCTGGGGGCACAGACACTTATCTATCTCACAGTGATATTAACGTCTGTGGCTGGGGATGGGAAGGTGTAAGGTGGGTGGGAACAAAGGGAGACGAATCCACAGCAAAAGAAAGTATAATTCCTTGGTTATCTCTCTTACCGTGTTCATGCGCAAAGGTTACATACCCGACACAACTGATCTTCACTTCTGTCATCTTGGAAACCCAAACCCAGGGCCTCCCCAAGGAATCCCGGATGGACCCCCCACCCAGCCAGGACTCCACTCCACCCCCCCCCTCCAGCAGCACAACCCCCATCGAACCAGGAACCCAGCTCTGAACAACTTGACCTCAATTGAAGGTGTCATCCAATACTTCGTTAGCCCACTGAATGGAGACCCAAAGGGATAGCAGAATGGCATCAAAGAAAGAAGAAGGAACACCCCTCCCACTTCCGCCACCACCACGCCCCTTTATTCCCCTCCCCAGTATCCACATACGGCGGGAACAGGCTATGAAAATGGAAACAGACGGATTCTTGATTGAAGTTCCTTGTCAGAGACATATACAAAAGTCTGTTAAATAGGTAATAGCCACAGTTATTATGAGCGACAATTAAAAATAAAAGTGTTGAGGTCTATACTGTACTCGATCGAGTTTGCGGAGGGAGCCAAAGAGGGGTAAAGTGGTGTGTTAAGTGTGTGTGTGTGTGTGTGTGTGTGTGTGTGTGTGTGTGTGTGCGCGTGCGTGTTTCTCTCCAAAACATCTACTACCCCACCCACCCAAAGTCTCTCTCCCCCCCCCCCAGCCATCCAATATCCCACCAACTTCAACATGAAACAAAGACATGGATTGATGGAGAGAACACACACACACACACACATACACACACACACACACACACACATATATATATATATATATATATATATAGAGAGAGAGAGAGAGAGAGAGAGAGAGAGAGAGGGAGAGAAACTTTTCTTTTAATTTCTGAGGGAAAAAGATTAAGTATTTAATGGCCTGTTTTCGTCCTGACTTGAAGATAAACCATGAACCAGTTTAGGGAATACAAGAGAAAAAAAAAAGGACAACAAAATAATACATACACACCGTATTGCACAAACAACAGCAAAGAATAAAATATATTGTAGAGAAACTAGAGAGAGAGAGACAGAGACAGAGAGAGACAGAGACAGAGAGAGAGAGACAGAGAGAGACTGACAGACAGACAGACAGAGAGGGAGAGACAGACACAGACAGACAGACAGACAGGCGGGAGTTTATCACACGCGGAAGACAGTCCGACCAAAAACGACGAGGGAGACAGAATAAGTGACCTCTGTCCCAACACTCTGGCAATTCTGCAGGCAAAAAGGATGCCAGACCCTGTGGTCAAATTCACACGTTTCCCTGCCCCCACCGGACATCGCCGGCTGAATCGAGGGGACTGGAGGATGTCGACCATGTGTGTGTTTGTTCACCCATGTAGATTAAACCGTTTACCCCACCCCGCAGTCATAATTATCTCCCTTCTTCCCCCTCTTCCATCCTCCTCAGTCCCAACACCCTCACCCTTCTCCCGACGTACCCTCATCGTTTCCTTCCTATCCGTCATCCCAAACGGATTTTTTTTGTTTTTTGGATCGCTCGGAAGAGAATTATTTCCATCAGCCACTGGGGGTGTATGGGCTGGGAGGGGACAGGAGAAGGGGAGGAGGGGAGCTGCATCTCTTTCTCTTTCCCACACCTCAATCAAGGTCCGTGTTCTATATCTACCTATCAAGTGATGCATCAGCTTCAGTTCTGTTCTGAGACTGATGTTCTTGTCTCTCCATATGGGCTTCAGTCTTGCCAGTGCTGTTGCAGTCTGCACAGCTCTTGCCTTTATTTCGATCTTGGACCTTTCGTCACCGATGGTGGCACTCGGATACTTAAACTGCTTCACTGTTTCCAACTGCGGTACGCTGAGATTGATCTTGGTCTTGATCGGGTCTTTGCTGTTTGTCATGAGTTTCGTCTTCTAGGCGCTGATCTCCATTCCGTACTTGGTTGGTGTTTCATCCAAGTGGTTCACCAGTTTTGCTAGTTGTACATCACTGCCTGCCAATCCATCAATATCATCAGCAAATCGGGGATTTGTGATGGTACGTCCTCCGATCTTGGCACTGCCACAGTGTCCTTCCAGGCCATCAGTCATCATTCATTCCAGGGAGACGTTGAAGAGTGTAGTTTCTGTAGTTCTGACACATTGTAGTTCGCCTTAGTCGTGTAGAGTGATAACTAATGACTTTGTCCGTGTTGTTGGCTATTCTCCAGTGTGACAGATTTTGTTGAAGGTTCTGGAAAGGACATCTGTCACTGCCTCTCCTCCTCGTTTCATTACTTCAGCTGGTACAGTACAAAGAGGTCAGCCAAAAGACCCGACAAAGCATGAAGATCGCCAAGGAGGACTGGACTGAAGAACAGTGCAATGAAATATAAGACTGTCTGAACAGAACAACAGTAGAAAGGCATTCCAAGTTGTGAAAGATATGACAAAGCAAAGGCAGTCCAGAGTCAGCACGACACAAGACAAAGACGGAGAATGCTCCACAGAAGAAAAAGACATTGTGAACAAACTGACAGAATATTGCAGAGAGCTTTACAATCATCAGACATATAGAGACCCAAGTGTACTACTCTCAAGCCAGGAGTCAACAAACAATGATCACTCCAATACTACCAGCTGTCAACACGCGTCCCGAATAACAAAGCACCATGTCCTGTTGCCACGGTCCCAGAATAATGTAAGCCGTGAAGTAAACGACCGGTCACCAGACTAGTCAGACACTGTTATGTATACAATCATTGTATGTACGGACTGGCCGCGGCATGTAGACAATCATGGTATGTTCGGACTGGCCGTGGCATGTAGACAATCATGGTATGTTTGGACTGGCCGTGGCATGTAGACAATCATGGTATGTTTGGACTGGCCGTGGCATGTAGACAATCATGGTATGTTCGGACTGGCCGCAGCATGTAGACAGTCATGGTATGTTCGGACTGGCCGCGGCATGTAGACAATCATGGTATGTTCGGACTGGCCGTGGCATGTAGACAATCATTGTATGTACGGACTGGCCGCAGCATGTAGACAGTCATGGTATGTTCGGACTGGCCGCGGCATGTAGACAATCATGGTATGTTCGGACTGGCCGTGGCATGTAGACAATCATGGTATGTTCGGACTGGCCGCGGCATGTAGACAATCATGGTATGTTCGGACTGGCCGTGGCATGTAGACAATCATGGTATGTTCGGACTGGCCGCGGTATGTAGACAATCATGGTATGTTCGGACTGGCCGTGGCATGTAGACAATCATGGTATGTTTGGACTGGCCGTGGCATGTAGACAATCATGGTATGTTTGGACTGGCCGTGGCATGTAGACAATCATGGTATGTTCGGACGGACTGGCGATGTAGACAATCATGGTATGTTTGGACTGGCCGTGGCATGTAGACAATCATGGTATGTTCGGACTGGCCGCGGCATGTAGACAATCATGGTATGTTCGGACTGGCCGTGGCAGCTAGCACGCACACCCAGAGCCTGGTTCTGAGGCGGAGTCCTCTCACAGGGCAGAACCAATGGTCAGGCCACGTGTTCGTTCGGTAAAGAATGGTTGACTGCTGGATCCAGTACATAGTAAAAAAAACAACGTCAACAACACAACAACCCTCCTCACCCCCCCCCCACGCCCCCCATCCCCCCCAAAAAAAGAGAGAAGAGAGAGAGGGGGGATACTGGTGCCTTTCCACAAGCGGTATAGTCGGTATAGTAGGATCCACAAGAGATTATCTCATCTCCAGTGGATCCCACACATAAAGGTATTTGTATTTCTCTTCTTTGACTTTTTTTTCTTTCTTTTCAATTTTTTTTAAGACACGCATTCATTCGTAAAAAAAAAGCAAAAAAAAGCAATGTTCGGTGTGTCCTATCGGATTAGTTCTGTTCGCGCGTTTATGGGCACACACGACACTGATAGCGCAAACGTTATGACTGGTCCCGGGTACAGTAAATTATTTACAGCTGCACAAAGAAGGGCCAAGGTGACAGACAGAGAAAGAGAGAGAGAAGGGGGGGGGGGAGCGGGGCTGGGGGGGGGGGGGAAGAGAAAGAGAAGAGGGAGGGAAGGAGGGAGGATGAAAGAGAGAGAGAGAGAGTGACAGAGAGAATGACAGAGAGAGAGGGGGGGGAGAGAGAGAAAGAGAGAGAGGGAGGGGGGGCTAGAGAGAAAGAAAGGAGGGATGAAAGGAGGGAGGGTGAAAGAGAGAGAGAGAGAGAGAGAGTGACAGAGAGAGAGAGTGACAGAGAGAGGGAGGGGGGGCTAGAGAGAAAGAAATGAGGGATGATAGGAGGGAGGGTGAAAGAGAGAGAGAGACACAGAGAGAGTGACACAGAGAGAATGACAGAGAGAGGGAAGGGGGAGGGGGTAGAGAGAAAGAAATGAGGGATGATAGGAGGGAGGGTGAAAGAGAGAGAGACACAGAGTGACAGAGAGAGAATGACAGAGAGAGGGAAGGGGGAGGGGGTAGAGAGAAAGAAAGGAGGGATGATAGGAGGGAGGGTGAAAGAGAGAGAGACAGAGAGTGACAGAGAGAATGACAGAGAGGGGGGGGGGCGGGGTAGAGAGAAAGAAAGGAGGGATGAAAGGAGGGAGGGTGAAAGAGAGAGACAGAGAGACAGAGACAGAGACAGAGAGAGAGAGAATGACGAGAGAGGGGGGGGTGGGTAGAGAAAGAGAGTGGCAGAGGGGGGGGGGTAGAGAGAAAGAAAGGAGGGATGAAAGGAGGGAGGGTGAAAGAGAGAGAGACACAGAGAGACAGAGAGAGAGAGAGAGAAACAGAGACAGAGAGACAGACAGAGAGAAAGGCAGATCGAGAAAGGAAGAGAGAGACAGAGAGAGAGAGAGTGGGGGGTGGGGGGAGAGACAGAAAGAGAGTGAGAAAGAGAGGGGTAGGAGAGACAAGAGGAGGGAGGCAAGAACAGAGAGACATACTCACAACTAGCAGTACAGGATATGTACAGAATGGAAAGGCAGTCATCAGAAGCAAATTGTCAGCAAACAGTTTAAAACAACAACAACTGAACAGAAAGACCACACGAGCAAATGGGAAAGGCAACAGCCACATATTTGTGTCACTCCTGTCCATATCCTTAACTCCCTTTTTCTCTTTATCTCAATCTCTCTTCAAAACACACACACACACACACACACACACACACACACATTTAAACACACGCACGCAGGTCCGCATGCATGGTTGCTTGGAATATAACTTGCTGAGTAACAAAAATAAACCCAGGACGCTTGATAACGGCAAAAAAGTCAAATAACTAAGATAAAAAACTAAAGTTTATAAAAACCTTTTTGGTGGTAGTTGAATCCTCTTTGTTTTTACACGACGTTTCGGACCATAGGCCCGTTGTCAAGTGAAGAGAAGAGGACAGTGTGAATAGGAAAGCCTATGTGAGGAAAGGGTGATGACATCTCACTACTTTCTGTTTTGATGGGCCATGCACACTAAACACTTGCTGATCACCATTCAGTGCAATACATACTCACTCACACACACATACACTCACATACACACACACACACACAAAATGCATACACATATATATTGCTTCTAAAAAGAGGGATAGGAGGTAAAGAAAGAATAAGGACAGAGAGATCAAGGCAGAAGGGCCCAGGCGCTAGACGTCAGTGACTGACGTTCAATCCACTCAGCTGTACGGTCCCCAAGCGGTCAATGACGCGGCTCTCCATGTACTTTATGTACGTGCTGTCACTGGGGTTCTGCCACACAGCTGAGATTCTTGCATGGGTGAAGCTGTGGTGTGGGCCAGTAAAATTTACATGGGGTGACGGTGGGAATACATAGGTTAAAAAGTGCTTTCTCACTGTCCTTTCTGGTGCTCGATCTCTTTCTGTTCAAAATCCACTAGAATGTGCCAACACTGGCCGTACAATTCCTCGAGCAACACTGCATGCGGGTTAAGCAGCACTGCTGAGAACACTGACGTCTGATTGGCTGTTTAATAATGACGCATTCTGCCGTCATGTCGAAGTGCGCGAACCATTCCTTGTGTCCTTTAAATGGAATCACCGTACACAAATACTGCAATCCCAAGAGGTAAGAGTCCAAATTAAGAAATGGTCACTGAGATCCTGACCTGTTTCTACAATCTTAGTAAAGACAGAAGCCACTTCACAGACATGTAGACTCTTCAGCAGCAGTCAAGGAGTCGACATTCCTGTTTCACTTTCCATTTCAAGGAGGTGTCGGAGCGTGAAGACCGATCCATACACGATACACCAAAAGTTTAAAGAATTGATATTGACATTCCAAACATTAACAGCAAAGCAAACTGGGCAACATATCCACAATTCCCCCCACACCCCAGGACGGCGTGGACGTGCACTCATGGTATGTTCGGACTGGATACAAACTGAATACAGGGGTCACAAAAAGTCAAGGATCACTTGGGGAAAAAAAGGGGACAGTTTTCTTCTTGGAGGCATGGTGAAATGATGCTGA
This sequence comes from Babylonia areolata, assembly GCF_041734735.1. NCBI lineage: Eukaryota > Metazoa > Mollusca > Gastropoda > Neogastropoda > Buccinidae > Babylonia > Babylonia areolata. The sequence goes on from NC_134896.1 coordinate 31,586,142, forward strand.
ATTTTCGGCAAACAGCAGTGTGTGGAGCCAATGTGATGAGCGCAGCTCGCAACCAGTTGTGCTTTATTGCACGTGCATTTTACCCTTTTTGCTGTTACAGTAAAGCCCACAGCCATTCGTTTACCGAATTTTTCGCTGAAACTCGGTTGTTAAAAGTTGTTTGTTGTTGTTTGTTGTTAGTTGTTGTTTTTTGTTTCTTCCAAGCTGTTCGTGTTGCACGCGTCTGAAAAAAGCCGATTGTGCAGTGAGAAGCCAGTGGCGGACCGAATGCATCTTGCTTGCATGATTCATATCATCCATCTTTGTTGTTATTATTTCTTTTATAATTATCATTCTTCTTATTATTATTCTTAATATTACCATCATCATCATCATCATTATTATCATTTATTTATCTATTTATTATCATTAACATTTGATGAAAACACGCCAGGTTTTATAAAGTGGTCCTTGACGTTTCGCAAAGTCTGTGATTATCCGAACATCATGTCTCTAATGAACGACTGGTGGAGGGACTGGCGCGTTGGGGGGTTTGAGTTTGGAGACAGTAATGTCCAAATATAGCCCATACCTCCAACCTTCCAGACTCGAACAGAGGTCTGGTTTGGATCAGTTTCAACTCTAATCAAACAACAACAACAACAAAAAGCAATCACTTCACGAAGCGAGTGACATTTTACCCGAGGCAGGGTGGTTCCATCGACATTGGTTCGGACATGGTTGTCGTCTGGTTTTTGTATTGTATTGTATTGTATTGTATTGTATTACTTTTTGTCACATAATATTTCTCTGGGTGCAATTCGGGCTGCTCTCTGTAGGGAGAGCACGTTATCACAGTACAGCGCAACCCATATATATATATATATATATTTGTATTTCTTTTTGTCACAACAGATTTCTCTGTGTGAAATTCGGGCTGCTCTTCCCCGGGAGAGCGCGTCGCTACACTACGGCGCCACCCATTTTTTTGGTATTTTTTTCTGCGTGCAGTTTTATTTGTTTGTCCTATCGAAGTGGATTTTTCTACAGAATTTTGCCAGGAACAACCCTTTTGTTGCCGTGGGTTCTTTTACATGCGCTAAGTGCATGCTGAACACGGGGCCTCGGTTTATCGTCTCATCCGAATGACTGGCGTCCAGACCACCACTCAAGGTCTTGTGGAGGGGGAGAAAATATCGGCGGGTGAGCCGTGATTCGAACCAGCGCGCTCAGATTCTCTCACTCCACACACAAACACACACACACATATGCATATATATATATATATATATATATATATATATATATATATATATATATGTGTGTGTGTGTGTGTGTGTGTGTGTGTGTGTGTGTGTGTATCTTGTTTTCTATCTGCAATCGTATTTGTTTTGCTATCAAAAAGAATTTTTCTACATAATTTTGCCAGTGATAATCATTTAGTTTCCACTGAAGCGGTGTGTATAGCTGGTGCAACAAAAATGAATAAATAAATGAATAAGCGAATGATATGAAATAAAACAAATCTGCAGGTTATAATATATGAATGTCATAATCATGTCCATTTTTATTCTTTGTTTTCACCTGTTATTGTTATGATTATGACGAGTTTTATCTGTGTCGTTCAGCGATACTTTCATATATATTTTTAAAAAAACGAATGAAAAAAAGTTTCGAAGGAATAAAACAACAATTGTGTGATAATCAGCTGCACACCTTGCAAATAAAAACCCAACAAAAAACAACCCCCCCCCCCTCCCCAAACAACATCAAAAGACAAACAAAAAACGGGGGAAAAAAATCATGGAAAAATGGACAGACAAGCTGAGTGATTTAAAACAAAAAGACAGACAGACGGAGGACAGACAGACAGACAGGCATACTGGCAGACGGACAGACAACATATTCTCCTCGTTGCCAAGGGTGTCCACCTCAGTGTTCCCATGGCTGCTCCAGAAAACCGAAAGCAAAAAAAGACTGACCATTCACATAGGACGGAACGTCCCGAAAGGAACACCAAGGAGACGCGAGAGGAAAGTGAAAGCTCAACATTTCTTATCTATTCCATTCTGCACATGGAAAAAAAAAGACTAGAGGATGAGAGGGAGGGAGGGAGGGAGGGAGAGAGGTAGGGAGAAAGGGGAAAGTTGTGGTTTGAAGGTGAAGTTTGGAGAGGGTTAGAGTTTCAGCACTTTTAATCTTACATACTCACGTTGTCATTGTCAGCTTTCTCAATAAGAAAAAAATATGCATACACTCCCAGTAACAATCTGGAATTCGTCTTCATTTGTAACGTTCGTGTTAGACGGTGCATGCTTCAAAACATATTCTGTATAATTGTCAGTCGTGTCCGGCAATGACTATCATAAAAACAGCACAGGAGGCAACTGCTGTCCCGACTACCTGGACCCGACCTCGATGAAAGTGGAGAGTGCCTTGCCCAAGTTACATCCCCACTCTCTCGATCAAGAGTGTTTTAGGACAGTCGGCGTTGCAGTTCCTGAATAAACAGTACACACTATTAAACTGACCAGTCTGTGCGCGAATTGATCGTCATTGACCGGCGCAATAGCCGAGTGGTTAAAGCGTTGGGCTGTCAATCTGAGGGTCCCGGGTTCGAATCACGGTGACGGCGCCTGGTGGGTAAAGTGTGGAGATTTTTACGATCTCCCAGGTCAATGTATGTGCAGACCTGCCAGTGCCTGAACCCCCTTCGTGTGTATACACAAGCAGAAGATCAAATACGCACGTTAAAGATCCTGTAATCCATGTCAGCGTTCGGTGGGTTATGGAAACAAGAACATACCCAGCATGCACACCCCCGAAAACGGAGTATGGCTGCCTACATGGCGGGGTAAAAACGGTCATACACGTAAAAGCCCACTCGTGTGCATATGAGTGAACGCAGAAGAAGAAGAGAAGAAGATCGTCATTCAGAGGTGTCAACAAGACAGAAATGTCAAGTTTTGCCACGTTTAGTGACACATCACTGCAACGTTATCAACTTCCTTGAAGAGTTTTTAAATACAACAAGTGTTTATACATAGTCTCTGTTTTTGATCAGAATATGACCCACAGGCGATGAATGGTGACACGACACAACGAAAAGAGAGAGAGAGAAAAAAAGAAACAAACAAAAAAAAGCCACTGGCCACATCACAGTGCCAGAAACATCTTCCTTCATGTCATGGTCGGTGGGAGAAACGCCCCGACCTCCAAACTAGTTTTAAAACAGAAATTCACAGCCTTTGTAAGATGTGTGATGATGGGGAAAAAAATTATGTACAGGCGATCCTCCGAAGATGTTTCAGTAACGTAAGCTGTCCCTCCCACACGTTCTCGCAAGTTTCACAGCTTTATTCCACAGCCGTTTCACAACAAGCATTGTTTCACCTTCTGTCCTTCACATGTCTCAAGGCAATATTGTAGTCTTTAAGATGAGACGGTAAGCCGAGACCTCACGGGATGCATGCACTCAGCGCAGGTAAAAGAACGCTCAGCAAAAATCAAACCACAACAAAAAAATGTTGTCCATGGAAAATTCGGAAGAAAACTCCGATGTGATATACATGTGTTTGCATGAAGCGTGACTGGCTGAATGAAGGAAACGAATGATAAGCGCCTTAAAGCAGATATCAGTCGGCTCCACGTGTGTGGGCAGACAGTTGTGCAAATGACTCCTTTGTTTGTCATGCGCTTTCAGTTTGGTACCTGACCGAAAATAGGCGTTTGTGTTTGTGTTTGTAAAGCGCTTAGAGTTTGGTATCTGAACAAAGAAAAGCGCTACAGAAGTATTTGTAAAGAGTTTGGTATCTGAGCAAAGAAAAGCGCTACAGAAGTATTTGTAAAGAGTTTGGTATCTGACCGAAGATACGCGCCATATAAGTGTTTGTAAAGGGCTTAGAGTCTGGTATCTGACTGAAGAAAGGTACTATGTAACATGTATCAATAGTGATGATAAAAAGCTTCACATCGCACTGTGTCGATTCACAAGAAGGGACTGTTCCACCTTCAACGTCGCAAGGCGAGCTTCACACACACACCCCAGTATGCCGGTTCACAACAAGGACTGTTAGACCTTGCTGTCCCTCAAACGTCCCAAGGCAAGCTCCCCCCCCCTCCCCCCGATCCCCCCACCCACCAACACCCCCCAGTGAGCCGATTCACAACAAGGACTGACTGACCTTGCTGTCATCGTCCAGGAGGTCATCAGAGGGCGGGGTGCGGCAGCTCTCCTCCTCGTGGCCCTGCATCAGGGGCACCATCTGGTGGAAGGACGCCGAGGACCTGGACCCGTCCTCTCCGCTCCTGGACGGAGTCCGGGGCCGTGTCGGGACGAAGCGCACGCGCATTCGGGCCAGCCCGGGGCTGACTGACGGCGGCTCGTTCCCCTCGCTGTCCACAGACAGAGGTCTCCTGGCTACCCCCTTCCCCAGCTCCGCCCATTCACCCTCCTGACCCTGACCCTGACCTTGACCCTGACCTTGACCTTGACTCTGACTGTTGTCGGAGCTGAAGCTGTCGAGGCGTGACCAGGAAGAGTCGCTGATGTAGGATGTCTCCGTGTTGCTGCTGATGCTGGCGTCCAGAGAGGGCTGCGTGCGGTACGCGCGACCTTGACCTTCACTCCGGCTGACCTCCCGCTGCGACGGCGGCGGCGCTGTCCGGTCCCTGGCCGCCGGGTACAGCACCCCGTACTGGCTGGCGCTGCGCACCCGGCCGTGAGGCTTTCCGTCGAAGAAGTCCCGGAGCGAGTCACGCGCCTCCAGCACGCGCTCTTCGTGAGAGGAGCTGAGCTCGTCAGACGCCGCGCTGGTCTCCGGTACCACACTCAGCTTCCGCTCCTTGCACGTGCCGCTAGCCCCGCACCCGCCGCCACCACCACCGCTGCCGCTGCTACCACTGCTATTACCGCTGCTGCCGGCCTTGGCGCCGTTCTCTGAGGAAGCCACAGGGTTCCAGCCTGCCCCGCCACTACTGCCGGCGGCCGGGTGGGACAACAGGGACGAGGCACCCGCGCCGATCAGCCGCCGGAGGGGCGACGCTTTGGGCGAGCCAGGCGGGGTGGTGTGGGGCGAAGTCTGCGGGGTGGTCTTGGGCGTGGCCCCGTTGAAGGAGCACCGCGAGCTCTTGATGCTGAGGCGCGAGAGCATGCTCATGTCGGACAGCTGCTGCGCGTTCTTCAGCATCATGCCGTTGTTGCCGCGCGAGTTGCTCTGCGACTTGTTGGTGTGAGTGCCTTTGTACTCGTTGGCCCGCCGCGTGCAGACCCCGTGGCGCGCCAGAAGGATGAGCACGTCCTTGCGGAATTGCTTGGTGAGGATGACGTAGAGGAAGGGGTTGGCGCAGGAGTTGAGCGGGTAGAAGAAGACGAGCAGGATCTTGGAGTTGCTGATGTCGATAAGCGGGAAGCCGAAGGACGCGGTGAGGCCGAAGAAGGCGATGGGCGCCCAGCATGCGAAGTTGGTCAGCACCAGGATGGACATGCGCTTCGCGATGGTGGCGTCGTTGCTGCGCGCCGTCGTGTCGCTGGACCGTACCTGTCGGGCAGTGGTGGTGGTGGTGGTGTTATCGTTTCTGTCCTCCTCCTCCTCCTCCTCCATCATCATCATCATCATCATCATCATCATCATCATCATCATCATCATCATCATCATCATCATCATCATCATCATCCATCGGACAGTCGTGATGTTATTGTTATTTCTAACATCATTATCATCACCGCCATTATTATCATATTATTATTACTATTATCATTATCATCATCATCATCGTCATCATTATCATTAGTATTACCATCGTAGGAATAGTAGTAGTGGTGGTCGTGGTGGTGGTTGTGGTGGTAGCAGCAGCAGTAGTAGCACCAGTAGTCAAACTAGCACTTAGACCATCTAGCCATCACGAGGTAGTTATCAGTCTGCTAATCTGCTTGCTGTCGTCACGTGCTGGATTCCGGCCAGGCACTAGTTGCTCTCTTGAACTGACTCGACAAAGTTGCTCATGGCTCATTATGTGGCCTTTTTGGTGTCGGGCTTACAGTTAGTTTCTAGTGTGTATTCTTTTCTTCTTCTTTTTTTTCCCTGCCCCATCATCTGCACCGTTTCAGTGGCATTACTCCCACGCCGCTCATTTAGATTCCCCCATACATGGCCACACCCGGGTTCGTCCGTTACAGTTCCAGCGTCGGCAGTCCGCAAGGAACCATCGATGTTAGGTCGCCAGGAGACCACACGCCAGAGGAGACCCTGCACTGCTGCTGAGTCACTTCGGTGGTGTTCAGTGGTGCCTGTTCTGATTCAACGTACTTAGGACACCACCTACTAAGCCCACTACTAACGACAATGATGGCTTAGTCGCGGAGCCAGACTGAGTGAGCGTTCCTCCCAGAGTGGAGACCGCCACCACGTCCCTCAAACAACAGCTCCCCATGAATCTACCGACACTGAAGTCATTGACAGGACTCAACCCAGCACAGAAGTGGAGGGGTCAGTGTGTATTTTGTAAAAAAAAAAAAAAAAACAAACAACAAAACAACAACAACAAAAAACAAGAGAGGCAAGGCCTTCAAGACTCACTTGTGATAAATTAAGTCCCCTGGCATTAATTACAGAGTAATTTCCCTTTTTTACTATCTGCACCAAAACGTTTGCAAAATAAATAAAAATTCCATGCTTAGCAAAAGAAGTTCCTGTTTGAACAAAAAATGATAATAATGACTCCTCTTGTTGTTGTGTCAGAATAAGAGGTCAAAGTGTCAAGTTTAGAGAATACAAAAAATATAAATATAACAATAAATGCAGTTTGCATATAATTAGACTTCTTTTCTTTGATTTTTTTGTGCCCATCCCAGAGGAGCAATATTGTTTTAAACAAGATGACTGGAAAGAACTGAATTTTTCCTATTTTTATGCCAAATTTGGTGTCAGCTGACAAAGTATTTGCAGAGAAAATGTCAATGTTAAAGTTTACCACAGACACACAGACACACGGGCACACACACACACACACAGACAACCGAACACCGGGTTAAAACATAGACTCACTTTGTTTACACAAGTGAGTCAAAAAGAAAAAAAAGAAAAGAAAAAAGGAGAAAACCGAGCACATACACATCTACCAATCATGGTCATGCAGTCGTTGGATAATTATTGCTTTTTTCGTGTTTATGTAAGTTGTGTTTTGTCATTCCACTTTTCATAAACTTAAAATTGATATGTTTTCATGTCTTTTTCGCGTAACTCTGTGGTTAAATAACAAAACAAAACAAACATCTATATGTTTTCATGTCGTTTTTATGTTTTTTGTGTGTGAGTTAAAACAATAACAACAAAAATCTTATAGTCTTTCATGCCTTTTTTGGGTTCCTCCTGATTTATTTCATTTTGTTTTTATTTTAGTTTGCTTTATCTTATTTTGTCTTATTATTCTAATCTAATAACACAAATACTTCTTGTCAGAAAAAATGCTACACATGTACACACAAACAGTGGAGCAACAACAAGCTAACAGCTTGTGTCGTGCTCTGGTAAGTGATACATTTTTTTCAAACGAAACCAACGAAAATAATTAATCACATTCCTGAGCACGATATAAGCTGTCAGCTTGTTGTTGCTCTACTGTTTATGTGTACATGTATAACATGTTTTCTGAATAAAGATTTGTTTAAACTAATACTTCTAGTCTTTAAATTTTTTTTTCGTCTATTTCATTTTATTTTATTTTTTTCAAATTTCATTTATTTTATTTACCTATTTTTTTTATATATTTTTTTTATAATTATTTTTTTTTTATTTATTCATTCATTCTTTTTTCTTTTTTTTTCTCAAGGCCTAACTAAGCGCGTTGGGTTACGCTGCTGGTTAGGCATCTGCTTGGCAGATGTGGTGTAGCGTATATGGATTTGATCGAACGCAGTGACGCCTCCTTGAGATACTGATACTGATACTGATACTGTTGTCTTCAGTGCGACTCATACAGCAACGTGAACCTTCTCAGTCAGTGGTGGTCCTGCCATGTGCTCAGCGCCAGTCTGTCAGTCCGTGAGGCGTCACTGATTCCGGTGCTGACGTTGTCCTTTGCCAAGGGGGAGGGGGGAGAGGGGAGGGGTACTTCATTCCTTGATTTCGTTTTGTCAGGTAGAAAGCCGTTTGAGCGAGGAGAGTCTTTACCCAATCAGTGACCGCGGAACGTCTTGTTTTCGTCCTTGAATGGGCGATGATGAGGTTGCTCCACCACGACCACCACCACCACCATCACAATCACCCACGTAACTTCCCTCCATCCATTCCCCCGCACCCACACTCACCCGTTCATCCACCCGCACCCACACTCACCCGTTCATCCACCCGCATCCACACACACTCGTTCATCCACCCGCACCCACACTCAAACGTTCCTCCGCGCACAATTTTCTCCCTTCCTAAAACCCATCCACCCTTTCCAATCTCTCACCCTACTCCCACTTCATCCTCCAATCCTTTCCTCAGAACTCAGCCCCTCTGACTCTCCTCCACCCCCCACCCACCCGCCCCCTACCTTCACCCGGAATAACATTTCCCCCGCCTCCCTCAACACCCCTCCGCCTTCGCTCAAACTCTTACCTCCCTCCCACCCCCACCCCCAAGCTATACCCCCCACTTGCCCCTAGCCCACCTCCCTCCCTCCTCACACCTTTAACAGCCGGCCCCATCCCTCCCCTACACACTCATACTTCACCGGCATAACGTTTCCTTTCCTTCCCCATACCCCGAAGCCCTTACATGCTGTTTATGCCCTATTCTGCAGCCTCTGCCATAAAATAATTATGTGTAGGTGAGACTTACAGAACCCTCAACGACCGCTTCAAGGAACACAGGGACAACACACTTGCTAAAAAGCACACTCCAGTTGCAAACCGCTTCAACTCCAAACAACACAACCTTTCGCACATATCAGTGGCAGCACTTTGGTGCAGGACTGCCTGCACAGGAAATTTATGGAAAGCCAGATCATCTCCCGTCTTGGAACAGTGCATCCTCATGGAATCAGTGTCAGAGGGTGACACCAGTTGTGCTCCCTTGCTTCCCCTCCCATTTCCCATCTCTTCATTGAGAGACCTGCCAACACTTCTTCACCTCTTCACTTGACAAAGAGTTTATGACTCGAAACGTCGTTTTTATCTTCATCTTAAGGTGCCTTTGATTTTAAACCACCTTTTACCCCTTTTAACTTCGTTTTAAAAGGTCCAGCAGTCACCATTTTTTCATCTCCTTACATATATCCAGTCATATGTAAAACCGCTGGCCACCACCTCCTTCCCTCCCACTCACAAACCCTGACCCCTTCCATTGACACACACACTGATTTTCCCCCAGCATAAAGTCCCCACCCTCCCCATCAATATCCGCCAGTCCCAACCACTGCTTGCCACCACCAACCTTCACCCCTCCCCACCCCTTTCAGCTCCTGACCCCCCCCTCCCCCACCAGACCGTTCCCCCAACTCACTAAACACCTGAACCCCACCCAATCCCCTATCAAACCGCATCCCGACCCCTTTCATCCCTGACCCCCTCCCCCACCTCTTCCACTCCCATCAACACCCCCTTCCCACAATGACCCCCATCACCTCTCTCTTCACCACCCATTTTGACCCTCGACTCCCCACAAAACCCCTTCTCCCTCCAGACCATATTTGAGCCCTGAGACTAAACATTGCTCTGGCGTCCGAATTCTTCTCATTAACTCACTCAGTACGGCCAGTCCTCTCTTCTCCTCTGCACAGACCCCTCGGATGTCCAGTGGGTGTCTCAATGATCCAACCTTTAGCTTCCGTCGTCAGAACTGTGGTATTCTTTGTCAACATTCACCTCTTCAGTATAAGAGCCTTCCGTTTGCAATATTTTGATGATGGTAATTGGAATGAAACGCTGTTAAAGTCCTCTCTTTCGCCGTTCGTATGGACAGATTTAAAACGGTTTCCACGTTCCTACGTGAAGTTACAGAAACCATAAGGAAAGGGAACTAATTTCTACAGTATTTCTGGATGTGTACACACGTTGTTTGGATGAAAAACACTATATTTTCTGCGGTTTTTTTCTTCTTCTTTTTTTCCCCGCATCAATACGGCATGGAAGCCTACCGAGGCTGTAAAATTCCCAGGGTTGAATGGATTAATCCCCTGACCCCCCACCACCCACTCCCCCCTTTCCCCACGATCCCCTTTTACATCCCTTCAATCCATGACCCACCTTCTCCACCCCTTTTCTCCTACCAACACCCCATCGTCCCAACACTGAGCCTCCCCCACAACTACATCTCTCCTACCCCCATTAGGTCACACCCGCACCCCGAACCCCCTCCCCCCCCCATCCGCATCACAACTCACCATACACTCACCCTCTACCCCTCCACACTCGACTCACCTGTACCCCGAATCCTCCCCCCATCCTCACCCCCCACCACCTCACCCTCCACACTTGTCCCCCCCACTCTGCGATCCCCCCCCTACCCCACCCCGCATCCCTCACACCCACCCCTCCCCTCCCTCCAGACCTTCATGAACATGCTGACGTAGCAGCAGCAGATGACGAGGAAGGCCAGGCCGTTGAGCACGAGCAGGCCCACGATGTACACCTTGTCGCCCGCGTCGCGCGCCTCCATGGGCAGGCACATGCTGACCGCCCCGTACCCGGACACCCCCAGGAGCGGCAGCAGGGCCATGGTGGCGGCGTACAGCCACCCGGTCAGCATCAGGGCCCAGGCCTGGCGGATCCGGAGCCGCTTGGTCAGGTGGATGGCGTAGCTGATGGCGTACCACCGCTCCAAGGTGATGACCATCAGCACGAACACCGACAGCTCGCTGGAGAACACCGTCAGGAACCCGGCCACCTGTTTTTTTTTTTTTTTTTTTTTTTTGGGGGGGGGGGGGGGGGGGGGGGGGGGGGGGGGGGGGGGGGGGGCGGTGGTGGTAAAAATAGACATCAATCAATCAATCAAAGAACAAAGAAACAAATACACGTGTGTGTGTGTGTGTGTGTGTGTGTGTGTGTGTGTGTGTGTGTGTGTGTGTTTACCTGTTTGTTCATTCCTTTATATCATGTGTATGTGTTTATTTATTTATTTATTTATCATTATATTTATTCATATATATATATATATATATATATATATATGTGTGTGTGTGTGTGTGTGTGTGTGTGTTGTTTACAGAACTGAATCCAATTTATACATTCAGAAATGAAAGAACATGATTCACAAAAAGTTCAGGACCACCTAGGAAAGTGCATGGTTTTTCTCAACATTAAAAAAAAAAGAGTATATATTCAGACAACGTTTACGGAATCTAATGTGAATTATACATTGGGAAGTAAAAGTACTGAATTCATATATATATATAAGAGAGAGAGAGAAGGAGGGGGGGTTACAGAGTCTAATGAAATGTATACACTGGGAAGTGAAAAAGAGAGGATGCATGGTGAAATGATGCTGAATTTTATGCAAACACGGTGTATGCAGCCATTGTGATAAGATCCATTCATAACTACAGGTGCTTTCTTGTATTTTCACTTCTATATTTTTCCCCTTTTAAAAAACAAACAAACAAAAAAGAAACTATCGTTTATAAACCACTGAATAGCTGTAAAGTTTAGGTTGAAACGTCGATCCGTTTTTTCAAGCGCATTTTTCACACTGTTGAGAGTGGACGTGTGCCTGAAGCATCCGTTTGCGTTTACAATGAGAGGCCAACGGCATACCAAAATGCAGCCTGCATAATTTTAAAGCATCTCTCCATTTTTTTTTTAAAGAAACAGGTTATGAAAGCATACCTGCTGTTAAGAAGTGGTCCTTACACTTTTTATGAATCCTGTAGAAAAGCGATCCGCACACTGACCATTACACATCAATTGAAACAAAAGGCAGAACAATTAACATTCATCAATACATCGATTCCATATGGTACAAAACTTAGTCCCGTGCAATGCACACATATTGTGCCCACTTCTGTAGTGCAAATGTGTCACATTGCAATGCTAGTTCAAACAACCCACCTGACAACAAGACGATGCTGAAGATAATATATCAAATTTATCACATATTACAGAGCTGTATCACAATCGCATGAGCATGGAAGACAACAACAAAAACAACAACACTAGAGGTATCACACAACACTTCAGTGCTATCAAGTACCATACTGTATCAGAACCCAAGGACGAGAAAAGAAAGGAAAGAAGAAAAGAGAGAAATAAATAAAGGATGGAAAGGAAGAGAGAAAGAAAGGAAAGGAAGGAAGGACGGAAAGGAAGAGAGAAAGAAATGAAGAAAGAAAGAAAGGAAGAAAGAAAGAAAGGAAAGGAAGAAAGAAAGGAAGGAAGGAAGGAAAGGAAGAAAGAAAGAGAGAAAGAAAGAAAAGAAGAAAGAGAGAAAGGAAGGACTGAAATAAAGGAAGGAAAGGAAGAGAGAAAGAAATGAGAGGAAGAGAGAAAGGAAGGAAAGGAAGAGAAAAAGGAAGGAAAGAAGGAAGGAAAGGAAGAAAGAAAGGAAGGAAAGGAAGGAAGAAAGAAAGAAAAGGAAGAGAGAAAGGAAGGAAAGAAAGGGAAGGAGGAGAGAAGGAAGGAAAGGAATAAAAGGAAGAAAGAAAGAGAGAAAGAAAAGAAGAAAGAGAGAAACGAAGGAAAGGAAGAAAGGAAGGAAAGGAATAAAGGAAGGAAAGGAGGAGAGAAGGAAGGAAAGGAAGTAAAGGAAGAAAGAAAGAGAGAAAGAAAAGAAGAAAGAAAGAGAGAAAGGAAGGAAAGGAAGAAAGGAAGGAAAGGAAGAAAGAAAGGAAAGGAAGAGAGAAACGAAGGAAAGGAAGAAAGAGAGAAAGAAAAGAAGAAAGAGAGAAAGGAAGGAAAGAAATAAAGGAAGGAAGGAAGGAAAGGAAGAAAGAAAGGAAAGGAAGGAAGGAAAGGAAGAAAGAAAGAAAAGAAAGGAAGAGAGAAGAAAATAAGAAAATAAAGGAAATAAATATAGAACGAACAAAAAGAAGACAGGCAGAAAGAAAAAAAAAGGCATATAAATCAGGGAAAGAAAGAAAGAAAATACGAAAGAAGGAGAAGAAGAAAAAAAAGGAAGTAAAGAAGGAAAAAAAGTGCCGGAATTTTTACCACCAGCCCGAACATTGGCAGTTCTGTGAAGACCCTAAGTTCGGAAGCCGTATGTATGTGTATGATTGGCTGTCTGAATGCCAATGGCTCACAAATGGTTTTGTTCCAGGCACATGAACGAGACAGAGACAGAGAGAGAGACAGAGAGACAGACAGACAGAGACAGACAGACAGACAGACAGGGACAGAGACAAAAAGACGGAGAGAGAGAGAGAGAGAGGGGGGGGGGGGTAAGAGGAAGAGAGAAAAATAATGAGACGGATTGACAGAGAGACAGACAAAGAGAGAGAGAGAAAGAGAGAGAGAGAGAGAGAGAGTCAGAGACAGTGACAGAGATGGAGATACAGACAGAGAAGGAGACACAGACAAAGAGAGAGAGAGAGAGAGAGAGAGAGAGAGAGAGACAGACAGACAGACAGACAGACACAGACAGAGAGACAGAGACAGACAGAGACAAGGACAGAGACAGAGACATACAGACGGACAGAGACAGACTGACAGACAGACAGAGACAAAGACAAAGACAACAATAAAGAGACGAGGACAGTTTGTGGGTAGAAAAGCACTATCATGAGACGTCTGGAATAATGTATAGTGCGCAGGCACTCTGCATAGCTGGCAGTCTAACACCGACAGACTGATAAAGGATACAGTACACCAGCACTCTATGTAGGTGCCAGTCAACACTAACACCGACAGACTGACAGAGGATATAGTGCACCAGCACTCTATGTAGGTGCCAGTCAACACAGACACTGACAGATTGATAGAAGATATAGTGCACCAGCACTCTATGTAGGTGGCAGTCAACACTAACACCAACAGACTGATAGAAGATATAGTACACCAGCACTCTATGTAGGTGGCAGTCAACACAGACACTGACAGACTGATAGAAGATATAGTAGACCAGCACTCTATGTAGGTGGCAGTCAACACTAACACCAACAGACTGATAGAGGATATAGTACACCAGCACTCTATGTAGGTGGCAGTCAACACAGACACTGACAGACTGATAGAGGATATAGTGCACCAGCAGTCTATGTAGGTGGCAGTCAACTCCAACACCAACAGTATAATAGAAGAGATATAGTGCACCAGCACTCTATGTAGGTGGCAGTCAACTCCAATACCAACAGTATAATAGAAGAGATATAGTGCACCAGCACTCTATGTAGGTGGCAGTCAACACTAACACCAACAGACTGATGAAGGATATAGTGCACCAGCACTCTATGTAGGTGTCAGTCAGCACTAACACCAACGGACTGATAGAGGATATAATGCACCGATAGAGGATATAGTGCACCAGCACTCTATGTAGGTGGCAGTCAACACAAACACCAACAGACTGATGAAGGATACAGTACACCAGCACTCTATGAAGGTGCCAGTCAACACTAACACTGACAGACAGACACAGGACACGGTGGGTAAACCACGCAACCAACAGCACGCACGCGGCGGATCATGTCTGGCAACTTTTGGGAAGACCGCCTGATGATGGTGATGTTGAGGAAAGCCCACCTGATCATGATTGATGATTCTGACAAAATGAAAGGGGAAAACCCCCCACCAGATGAAAGATGAATGGAAGGGGGGTTAACCCATCCAATGTAAAATGAAAGAGGAAACCGCACCCGATGAAAAGATGACAAAGGAAAAACTCACACAATGACAAGATGAAAGAAGAAAAAACCCAAACGATGACAAGAAGAAAACAAGAGAGGCAAGGCCTTCAAGACTCACTTGTGATACACTTTAAAAAAAAATCTAATCGCTAAAATGTGTTCTGTATTTGTTATTATAAAGCTTCGGGTTAAAAAAAGAAAAGAAAAAAAGTCCTAACGGCAGATTCGAACCCCGCGTGTTCGGGTGAGAAGAAACTGTCTTACCTATTACACTATCGTGGCTTCTTAGTTGACGTTCAAAAATATAATATTTAAACATGCTTTTTTAAAGGGCGATAAATCGATTGCGGTATTCTCAGTGAGAACGCTGTTTAAATCATATTATTCTGGTGTATCTTGGGCATTCAAAAAATCTTTAAGGACAATTAAAAATTCTTTTTAAGTCCGCGGTAAAGGAGACGTGGCTATCGCCGCAATCACACTGCAACATTTAGCCGTTTTCTCTGGATCTAGATAGATGTACAAGTTTAGTTCCACCTGGTTGACACGGTCGATTCAATTTCTCTTTTATGTTCATTCTAGTTTTATAGTTTTAAAGTTGATATGAAAATTGAGTATTTTGTTAAACTAATAACACGTAGAGCCAAGTACAAGTACTTCTAAACGTCTTATGAAGTGAAAAGGACTTCATTTTGAGAAAAGTCATGTCTGGAATTTTTTACGTTTCATCAATTCAAGGGTATTAACTCTCACGGCTTATTATTTTTAACTGTGAATTCCGACTGGATATTTTTATGGCAGTTTGGGGCATAATCCAATAAGTGATGAGGCGTTCACAAATCTTTCTCTGAATAAATATTTAACGGTCTCCTTCTCCAACGTTCCATCACATGTTATCGTGTATTGTCGATTTAATATAGGATTGAACGGGCAGGTCAACAATTTGAAACGAAATGGCGTCGTTCGCGTTCGCGAAGAATATGAGCATGCGCTTTGAATATGTATAAATATGTGTACGTAATTGACTTTTGCCCATGACCTTCAGGGTTCAGCCAATAGATCTATAAAATCCACTCATCGTTACTGATTTGAGTATTTTCCGAAAAAGACCACTTGGGTGAATAAACATAGTGAAAGCCCTGTACACTGAGAGTAAAACACACAAGCTTTCTATGTATTGAGTATAATTTCAAAATGTAATGTTTAAGATGAAGAAGATCAGTTTAAAGCAAATTAAGCCCCCTAACATTAATTACAGATTAATTTCCCTTTTTTACTATCTGTACCAAAGACATGCAAAATAAATATAACTTCCATGCTTAGCAAAAGAAGTTCCTGTTTGAGTTTGAGTTTGAGTTTCAGTAGCTCAAGGAGGCGTCACTGCGTTCGGACAAATCCATATACGCTACACCACATCTGCCAAGCAGATGCCTGACCAGCAGCGTAACCCAACGCGCTTAGTCAGGCCTTGAGAAGAAAAAAAGTTTGAACAAGAAATGATAAAGATGACTGCTCTTGTTGTTGTGTCAGAATATCAGATCAAAGTGCCAAGTTTAGAGAATTAAAAAAAAAATATATATATATATAACAGTAAATCCAGTTTGCATATAATTTGGCTTCTTTTTAATTTTTTTGTGCCCATCCCAGAGGTGCAATATTGTTTTAAACAAGATGACTGGAAAGAACTGATTTTTTCCTATTTTTATGCCAAATTTGGTGTCAACTGACAAAATATTTACAGAGAAAATGGCAATGTTAAAGTTTACCATGGACAC
>NC_134896.1:31610158-31615158 GCF_041734735.1 Babylonia areolata
AAAAGATGAATTGAAATATATTGTATTGCACTGAATTATATTATCATATCGTATCTTCGTTATATCCAATTACATCTTTTGCATCTTTTGCAAGGGAGGGAAGCGTTGCGCATTGGGATAGGGGGCTGAGGGGGGGAGGGAGGGGCGGGGGGGGGGGGATCGGTATGGACGGCAGTGGTGTTCTGTTTCCATCTTAAGAAGTGTACTGTTGAGTGATCCTGCCTGCACTCATACGTTCTTTCCCCTCTCACACAAAGTATTCACATTCACCCACCCAACTCTCCCAAACCACTCTCCTCTCTCTACCTCCACCACCATCTTCAGCTCCTCCTCATTCACTCTGCACCCATTGACAGCCTCGCAGGGGAAAGACAGTAGACAACAGGACGGATTCAGGGAGAGGTGTGAGGGGGGCGGCTGGGGTTACAGACGGAAATGGCTTGCTGCTCTGAAGCAGTTCCGTCTGCACCCAGCTTGGTAAGTTCGCTTTTGCGAATATATAGATATACATACACCCCTCACGTGCATTCTCAACAAACCCCCCCCCCCCACACACACACACACTTGGCCCCCCCTTCCGCCCCCGGCGCCTCCACAAAATACTCCACACTCCCCGACCCATCCACTCACTCTACTTTCTCCCCACACTGCTTTCCCCTAAAGCCCAACCTTTAACCCTCTCCCTAAAAAAAAAAAAAACAGAAAAGAAATGAGGGATGGATGTTTAAAAATACAGAAGAAAAAAGCACGCTCCTTGCTTATGTATTATCTTCGGAAACAAAGAATTTGACTTTGACTTCGCACCTATTCCCCCTAACTCACTTCATGATGGACTTTACCCCCATTCAGCCTAACTCACCCCATGATGGAGGTTACCCCCATTCACCCTAACTCACCCCATGATGGAATTTCATATACCCCCATTTCCCCTAACCCACCCTATGACAGACTTTGCTCCCGTTTCTCCTAACTCACCCCGTGGTGGGCGTTACCCTCCATTCCCCTTAACTCACCCCACGGCAGACTTTGCCCCCATCTCCCCTAACTCGCCCCATGGCAGACTTTGTCCCAATTTCCTCTAACTCGCTCCATGAGGGACTTTGCCCCAATTTCCCCTAACTCACGCCGTGACGGACTTTATCCTCCATTTACCTTAGCTAGCCCTGTGACGGACTTACACCCCAATTCCCCCTAACTCACCCCATCGCGAACGTAACCCTCCATTCGTCTAACTCACCCCATGACGGACGTTGCATCATTTCCGCGAACTCGCCCCATGACGGAATTTGCCCCCAGTTCCCCTAACTCACCATATAGCAGACTTTGCCCCCATTTCCCATAACTCACCCCATGACGGACTTTGACCCCATTTCCCCGAACTCACCCCATGATGGACTTTGGCCCAATGTCTCTCTCACATTATGACGGGAAAAAAAACACACACACACCAAAAACCCAACCATTTCCACAAACTCATCCCAAGACGGACTTTGCCCCCGTTTCCCCAAATTCACCCCAGAACGGATTTAGCCCCCTAATCTCTCTAACTCACCCCATGACGTCCTCGCAAGGGTTGAAGGCGTTGGGTTTCGGGGTGCAGACGACGCTGGCGTAGTCTTTGCGACGCGTGAAGTTGGCACAAGCGTGCTCGCGCATGGATTCGTTGGTAGGCCCCGTCAACCACACCGACGTATCTCCCCCATCGCCTCCTGCTGCTCCTCCTCCTCCCCCTCTGTCTTTGGGTGGACGTTTTTCTAATACAGCGTGAGTCGATATCGTCATTATAATCATCTTCATCATCGTTGTGTCGTTGTCGTCACCGTCGTCTTCGTCATTGTTGTTGTCGTCGATGTTGTGATCACTGTCGTCATTGTCGCTGTGGTGGTTATGGTCATTGTCGTCATATCATCATCGTCGTCGTCTTTTCCTGCTTCTCATCATCAAAACCCTCCTCAGTTTCGTCACCATAATTGTCGTCGTCATCCTCATTATATTTTCTATCATTAGCAATCATTTCCACTCATCATCATTATCATCATCCCTTATCAACATTATCATCGGCGCCACCATCACTCTCCTTTTCCTTCTCATCACCAACATCTTTTCACGGACAGTCATCATCATCATCGTCATCGTCGTCGACATCATCGTCATCGTCGTCGTCATCATCATCGTCGTCGTCGTCGTCATCATCACCATCATCATCGTCGTCGTCGTCATCATTATCGTCATTATAATCATCATCACTGTCATAAAAATCTTCTTCTTCTTCGTTTGCGACATCTTGTTCTTGTTCATGTTCATCATCATCATCGTCTTCTTCTTCTTGCCCTCCTCCCCCTCCTCCTCCTCTTCCTCATCACCACCACCGCCACCACCACTGTCCCGTGCCACACACCTGCAGCCCCTCCAGGCCTGGGGACCTGCTGCTGCTGATGCTGGTCGATGTCACCGAACCTCCAAGGGTCTCCTCCATGAGGGGACCCATCGCCGCCCAGCGTCTCCGGGGGTCGCGAAGGGATATGGGGGTCGAAATGGCCGAACCCGTTGTCAGCGTCCCCAGGATCCGCGCGGTAGAAATCGGCGTGGGGCTCCGCCAGGGGCTGGGCTGCGGGCCTGGGAGGGTGTCCCAGGTGTGTGGGGCCGGGGCCGGCCGTCACGATATCCCCGAAGTAGCCCACGTCGCTGTCCCGTCTGTAGCGGGCGTGCACGTGGAACTGTGTGGGGTGGGGGGGTTCGATGGATGATGGGTGGGTTGGTGTGATTAGTTTGCTGATTTGATAGGTGGAAGGAGGGAGAGAGAGAGACAGAAAGAGAGAGAGAGAGAGAGGTGGGGGGAGGAGTGGGGGGCAAATGTTTTACAGAGGGCGATATAGTGTAGGAAAGCAACGAAAAAACCCCAAAAAAACACGAACTAAGGAAAAAAGACACCCCCCACTCACCCACCCCGAAATAAATGAAAATGATTGAAGCATACATGGTAAATATTCCACTTTAACATATCAATATGGCGTTTTGATACATGCAGCGCGAGGTACTCATTTTAGCATTATGACGTCATCGGCAGTTATGGTTTTTCTCGGCATTGCAAAAATCACACACACACACACACACACACACACACACACACACACACAGAAGAGAGAGAGAGAGAGAGAGAGAGAGAAGAGCCACCAATAGAAAGAAAGAAACAAAGAAGAACCACCAAAAAATCCATTCACCCACCCCACTCACCTCCCCAGGTCCGAACCCAGAGAACCCAACAGAAGCAGAAGAAGGGTGGTGAGAACCGGCAGACGGGATGGTGGACCACCCGAAGAAAGGCCCCGGGTGGGCGGTGACCGGGGACCCCGGGACAGATGGCACTGAGGAGGAGGAGGAGGAGGAAGATGAGGAGGAGGAGGATGTTTTAGCAGACCCACAAGATGCGGCTCGTTGCTGAAGGATCTGCTGCCTCCTCTGCCGCTCCTGTTCGTAGCCCTGATACTCCAGGGGGTCCTAATGGGAATGATACCGATTCTTCAAGGAAGAATGTGTGTGTATGTGTGTGTGTGTGTGTGTGTGTGTGTGTGTGTGCGCGCGCGCGCGCGCGCGAGGGGGGGGGATAACGTGAGAGATGGAGAATGTTCAATTTCATTTTGTGAATTGCACAGAAATAGTATTATGTTCTACTCTGTTGAGTTGTTCTGCGTTGAACTGCATTGTACTGGTTTGTAATGTATCGTACTGCATTGTACTGTATTGTAATGTATTGTAATGCAGTGTACTGCATTATACTGGTTTGTAATGTATCGTACTGCATTATACTGCATTGTCATGCTTTGTACTGCATTGTAAAGTATTGTAATGTATTGTACTGCATTGTACTGGTTTGTAATGTATCGTACTGCATTGTAAGATATCGTACTGCATTGTAATGTATTGCAATGCATTGTACTGCACTGTAATGTATTGTAATGTATCGTATTGCATTGTAATGTATTGTACTGCATTGTACTGCATTGTATTGTATCGCATTGCATTTCAAGATATGATCAGCACGTTGGGTTCATGCAAAGGTCAGGCATCTGCCTTTATAATTTATAATTTTTTTTTATAGCAGATGTAGCGTAGCTTATAACGATCTGTTCCACACTCTCTGACATCTCCAAGAAACCGTAACTGATACTAAAGTATGGTATGGCATTATATTGTATTGTACTGCATTGTATTGTATTGTGCTATTGTGTTATAATATACATCACCCCCTCCACACACACACACACACACACACACACACACTCAGTACCTCTATTCCATATAACACCTCTACGTTTTGCCCCGACCACCCCCACCCCCACCCCGACACCAGAGTGACAAGAAGCTCTCCACTATAATCCAAATTTTTTACCCAGAAAGTCGGGGACACCAACTGCCTCCTCCTCTGTTGAGTCATCCGACAGGTCTGGGACACACCACACACACCTATCTGTTTCTCCGGCCACTCTCTACCATGGACCAGATTCTTGCCCAGAAAGTCGGAAAGGGGGTGGGTTGGGGAAGGGGGGGGGGGACAGCAGTTGCCTCCTCCTCTGTTGAGTCATAGTCGGACAGGACTGGGACACACCACACACACACCTACCTGTTTCTCTGGGTGCTGGAAGGCACAGCAGTGGTGGGGGTAGGTGAGCCTGGCCACGTCGATGTGGGAAAACTTGAGCACGGACGGGAACTGCTTGAGGGAGGGCACCTCCTCCACGTTCAGCTCCTTGATGTTAATCAGGCCGTCCGTCGGCAGGTGCCAGATGCTGGTCTTGGACAGGTTCCTGTGACAGAATGGTTAATTTAAGACGCTGATCTGCCAATACAGTGTCCGTGAGTGTCTGGGTCCTTCTTCTTCTTCCTCGTTCGTGGGCTGCAACTCCCACGTTCACTCGCATGAACACGAGTGGGCTTTTACGTGCATGAACGTTTTTACCCCGCCATGTAGGCAGCCATACTCCGTTTTCGGGGGTGTGCAT
>NC_134896.1:31625158-31630158 GCF_041734735.1 Babylonia areolata
AGAGTAATACGATTCAATGCAACGCAACACAACACAACGCAACACACTACAATACTTCATCTTAAAAAACAAACAAGCAGCAGCATAACACACAGTGCAACGGAGGCCTCGGACGGAAATCTCCCAGTCACGTGACGTGACTCTTATCACTACATTGATTCTTTATGCTGTGGCATTAACGTGGCCAATTCCCTAACACGGAATTTACAGTCGTCTTGATTGGTCACAGGTGGAGAAAGCACGTCATTGAATTCAAAACAACGCGATTTGGGTCAATCTGCTACGTAACACAGGAAAAAGAAAAATTTGTTGTTTTCTTTAAATCGATAGTAGTCTTTTACATCTATCTTTTCTTTTCTGTGGGAGGTAATAGTGCAATGCTCACTGGCCTGTATTCTGGAGCTCTGTAACACTGATGATGATGACTCAGAGCTGCGCTCAGTAAGCGTGAAACTGCGTAATCGACCCAGTTTGGAATTAATTTTCCAACCCCGACAGTACCCCAGAGACAGAGATAACTACGTAATATAAAGGTGTTTCAGCGTGTACAGCTCCACACATAATAGAGTGGGGGACCCTTTAGGGCATCGAAAACTGGAAGTTCCGATGTGTTTTCCACTAAGTGAGCGGCTCCAGAACATTACCAAGTGACGCATACCTAATGCAATAACTCTTCTTAATTCAACCTTTTCTGTCGTTTTGTACAGGACCAAGGCATTTTTTGTTCCTGCTCATCTTACTTAGTTTTTTTTCCATTGAAATTTACTACACTGTTCAACATTCCCTGCCATTTACAGGCCAGTCTCTTACATGAATACATATATTTATTCATACTGGATGTATATAGAAGTGTCTACATATTTATGTATATATATATATATAATATATAATATATATATATATATATGTGTGTGTGTGTGTGTGTGTGTGTGTGTGTGTGTGTGTGTGTGTGTGTGTGTGTGTGAGCCTCTGAAAGGCAGGGCTAGTAAATCAAATCCTAAGATGAAAAGCTGGACACCGCACCTCAAACCAGAAGATATTTCAAAGTGAAGTGAATATAGATCCAAGCCATGACGACTTCGCTTTCCAAAGGTGAAAAAGCGCCAAATACAGTCTTGCTTTAACTTTTAACTGAACAACAACAACAACAACAACAAAACAACAGGTCAGCATGAACAGCAAAGGGCAGCTGTTCCTTCCCTTTGCAAATGGCTGTTGTTGTTGTTGCTGTTGTCTTTAAAGATTAACAGTTTAACGAAGACTGGTTTTTAAAGCTTCTTCCCCTTCTTCTGTGGAGTGATGGTCGAGAGGTAACGCGTCCGCATAGGAAGCGAGAGAATCTGAGCGCTGTCTCGAATCACGGCTCAGCGGCCGATATTTTCTCCCCCTCCACTAGACCTTAAGTGGTGGTCTGGACGCTAGTCATTCGGATGAGACGATAAACCGAGGTCATGTGTGCAGCATGCACTTAGCGCATGTAAAAGAACCCACGGCAACAAAAGGGTTGTTCCTGGCAAAACTCTGTAGAAAAATCCACTTCGATAGGAAAAACAAATAAAACTGCACACAGGAAAAAATACAAAAAAATGGGAGAGCAGTCCGAATTTAACACAAAGAAATCTGTTGTGATAAAAAGAAATACAAAGTCAAATATAAAACTTCATGGAAAACGAAGACATCAAGGATTAAAATGGCAGTGATGACACCCGTATCCAGGAAACGTGACTTGTCACACAGCCGCCGCCCCGTCTGAATCATACTCACAATCTTTTCGGGGTTTCGGGATTTCTCCCTTTCCTCGCTGACGGGTTGGCTTTACCTCCTTCCATACCACAGAAACGTGGAATACATATCTGTAACCCATACCCCACACCCACGTCTACAGTCAACCCCACCCTACCTCCTTACACAATGAATCGCTACGGAAAGCGCTCAGTTTTCCTTCAGTGCTTCCAAACTGTCTGGAATGCTTTGCCCTCCGGTCACCAAAGGCCACTGGTTCGAGTCGCCTCTACTATCTGTATGAGAATCGATATCTGTACACTTTCTCGTCATGAAAAGTATTGGTGTGAACCCTGCAACTCTCTCTCCCTCTCTCTCTCTCTCTCTTTGTGCAGCCTCCATCCCTGTTTTCCCTTCATCGACAATGTGTAAAAGAATGCCACAACAGTGCTGTCGTTCGAAGCAAGGAGGAAGGTGGCAGAATGGTTAAGACGCTCGTCTGCCAATACAGAGTCCGTGAGGGTCTGGGATGGAATCCCGCTCTCGCCATTTCTCCCGAGTTTGACTAGAGAATCAAACTGAGCGTCTAGTCATTAGGACGAGACGATAAACCGAGGTCCCGTGTGCAGCACGCACTTGGCGCACTCAAAACGAACCCATGGCAACGAGAGTGTTGTCCTCTGGCAGAAAATGTGTAGAAGAAATCCAATCGGATAGGTACACAAATATATGTGCATGTACTCAGGGCCTGACTGAGCGCGTTGGGTTATGGTACTGGTCAGGTATCTGCCTAGCAGATGTGGTGTAGCGCATATTGATTTGTCCGAACGAAGTGACGCCTCCTTTAGAAACTGAAACAGCGAAAAGGATGTGAAGGGAAAGGAAGAATGTAAATGGAGAAGAAAAAAAAGAAAAGAAAAGGAGCGGGAAGTGATAGGAGAAAGAGGAGGAGCAGGAGCGGAGGGAGAGAGGAAAAAGGAGGAGGAGAAAAGGCAGAAAGAGGTAGAGGGGGAGGAGGAAAAGAGAATCAGGAGAAGGGAAGAGGAGGAGGAGGAGGAGGTGAGGAGAATGACGAAGGGAGGAACGAAGATGGGCGTGGGGAGAAGGAGCAGAAGTAAAGGTGGGAAGTCTGAGTGCAGGGTCTGGGTATGGGGCATTGAGGGTGGCACAACTCAGAGAGAGAGAGAGACAGACAGACAGACAGACAGACAGACAGGCAGAGACTGAGAGAGAGAGTGGGAGGGAGAAAGAGAAGGAGGGAGAGACAGACAGACAGAAAGGGAGAGAGAGACAGACAGACAGAGACACAGAGAGACACACACACACACACACACACAGAGAAACAACAACGATGAAATATACAACAATGCCGACAACGACAACAACAATAATAATAATAATGACAATAATAATAACAACAACAAAAACAACAATGATGATGACGATGATGGTGATGGTGAATAACATTACATTAGTATGGCGCAATTCTAGCGAAATATTACTGACTGCGCAAATACCTCATTCCTTCCACCCCACCCCACCCCACCCCACCCCACCCCTACGTCTCGAATCACCTACAGTAAAACATGCTGAGCGTACATATATGGGGAACATAATTATAAGAATATCTGCTTAAGAAAAAAAAAAGCTCCTTAGGTGTGCTTTGGTGCCAAATAAAAAGAGAACAGATGAAACGAGTTCTAAGCGGTTCCCAACACGCAGTAACTGGTTACACAGCACCATTAAACGTGTGTTACGTTGTGGAGAAAATCACGCCCAAAGCAGGATGGGATAGTATACTAATGATGAAAAAAAATGTTGAAAGTGCCTTAACCTATCGCGGCCATCAGGGCAATGAATTCATATCCCCTATGTCTAGGGCTCGACATAGGAAGGCGGGGCCCGATCCTCTCCTTCAGCGGTTCTAACCTTCCCCAACCGTAGTCAGGTACCGTGTTAACACACATGGGTGGAGTGAGGAGAATCGGAGTAAAGCGCCTTTCCCAAGGACGCAACGCTATGCCGAAACGGGGCCTCGAACCCTGATCACTGGTGAACACAGGATCGAACTCCAGCGCCCGACCGATTTTGCCACGGCCCCTCCATTTTGAAGGACCAGCATCTGAAAAGGGCTGAAGGATGCTGAAAATACTTCGCAGAGTGTGGACTCTGAAGATGGAGTGTGGAGATTTGTAAAGAGAGATTTGCAAAGAGCGGTACCGTGGACCGGTATATTGATCCACCTGCTGCTTCCTGTTTACCGATGATGACTATTTTCTTTGTGCAGGAGAGACATGTCCCCATGCATTTCCTGTATCAATACTCAGTTGCTGGATTCAGGTTTGCCGTTCAATTCTTCGAACCTGTGGCCGGTGTAACGCCCCAGAATGACACCACCTTCAAACTAACTCCATGGAGTTTTTTTTTCTGAGACAGGTCTGAAATGACTTGAAGTTTATTTGGAGCAGCCTCAAACATAGTCTATCTTAGTCCCGAAAACACCCCATAGTGAGTGAGTCTTGGCTGGTATCCTTTTGACTCCAACAGTCGTTAACTCCACATAAACGCGAGTGGAGTACATTCAGGACTACCCCATCCCTCACCCCCAGCCCCTAAAAAGAAAAAAAAAAAAAAAAGAAGAAGAAAAAAACCTCCAGGGAGAGTCATTTTGCAGCATTACCGCTGAACCGAAATAACTCCCGTGGAGTCTTTTAGAGAAATGTGATGGAGTCACTGCAGTTCTCTCCTAGACTGACCCCCCTTTGCAAAATGCTTTTTTCGATTTTTATTATTATTATTTTTTTTATTTAATAGATTTTATCTATTCATATAGTTTTGTGCGCAAAAATGCGTGTTGTTGCTCAGCCGCTGGATGGAAGGGGATATAGTTTGGAAGGGGGATATCAGGCATCAGCCCAGAATGACTCCATGAATGTTACTTGGCATCTTGCCTTGTAAGTGCCATAATACCAGATTTTCAAGATGCGCATTTAGCAAAATCAAGATTTTTCAGTGGAAGAAATGATCGGAGTTAAACTGGAGCAGGAGGTGGGGTATTTAAAAAAAAATCAATAACCTGTCCTGAAAGAAATCCAAGAGGAGTGTTTCAGGGCCGACTCTAGGAGAGTCACTACTGTGCTTGGGGGGGGGGTCATTTTCAGGCACTACACCGGCTCTCAGTTACCCACAGCGGAGCCTACATGTGCGCACAAATATGAATTCTGGGACACCACACATTTGTGTGTCATCCACTTCGCACGGTTGAGACTTTTGAGGGT
>NC_134896.1:31637658-31657658 GCF_041734735.1 Babylonia areolata
CAATTTCAAAGATTCAAACTTGACTGACAAAATAACCAACAACAACAACAACAAAAAAGACAAAACAAACAAAACAACAACAAAGAAAACAAAACAAACAAGAACAATAACAAGCAAATGAGTCCATATCCCGGAGTACTGAGGTGAATAGGCCCCCCGGTTTGCTGTTTCATCACATATATCTAGGCGACAACATGCACGAGAATATATGGAAAATCTACAACGAGAACAAACAAATACATTGAAATAAAAGATAGCACGCACGCACAAACACACACACATATATATATATATTTGTATTTGTATTTTTTAATCACAACAGATTTCTCTGTGTGAAATTCGGACTGCTCTCCCCAGGGAAACCGCGTCGCTACACAACAGCGCCACCCCCTTAAAAAAAAAAAGGAAAAAAAAAGAAAGAATTTTCCTGCGTGCAGTTTTATTTGTTTTTCCTATCGAAGTGGATTTTTCTACAGAATTTTGTCAGGAACAACCCTTTTGTTGCCGTGGGTTCTTTTACCTGCGTTAAGTGCATGCTGAACACGGGACCTCGGTTTATCGTCTCATCCGAATCACTAGCGTCCAGACCACCACTCAAGGTCTAGTGGAGGGGGAGAAAATATCGGCAGCTAAGCCGTGATTCGAACCAGCGCGCTCAGAGTTTCTCGCTTCCTATGCGGAGGCGTTACCTCTAGGCCATCAGTCCACTCAGGCCATCACCCCACTCAAAGAATGTGAAGGTTTCCCCATTGGAGTCTCTCGTCGGCACGACGAAGGGATAGATAATGGAAGCAGACTTCATCCTTTGTTGGTGTAGGTTCCCAGGTGGGAATGAAGACCTATACCTTGGATGCTTTTATCTCAGTCTTTTGGCTTCTGCTTATCTTTCCCTGCACTGCATTTCAATGCGCTTACTTTTTATTGTCATCATTATTTGTATTACTTATTCGATTATTCATCTATGTATTTCATCATCATTATTATCATCATTGTTGTTGCTGTTGCTGTTTTTATAATTTCTTTTTATCGTTATTATTGTTGTTATTAATATCATCATTGTTATCATCATCATCATTCATTTGTTATCATCATTATTAGATTATTATCATTATCATTGCTGTTGTTGTTTATATAATTTATTTTTTATCATTATTATTGTTGTTATTATCATCATTGTTATCACCATTATCACTCATTTGTTATCATTATTGTTATCATTATCATTATTATTATTATCATTCATTTTTTCCCCTCAAGACCTGACAAAGCGCGTTGTCTCACGCTGCTAGTCAGGCATCTGCTTAGCAGATGTGGTGTAGCATCCATGTATGGACTGGTTCGAACGCAGTGACGACTTCTTGAGAAACTGAAGCCAAAACTGAAAGTGAAACTGGACACACACACACACACACACACACACACACACACACACACACACACACACACACACACTGCATGGAAGAAGAGTCGAGGGCCATAGTCCCTTGTTTGAGGTGGGGGCTGTATATTGATTGAATGGAACGGAGTGCTCTCATTTCTCTTTCTCTCTTTCTTTTTCTCTTTCTTGATTACTATCTTTCTACTGACCCACTGCTATAAGCCATGAAAGGGGAACGCGGTCAGACGACCCCCAGTGGGAAGAGTAATCGCTTAACGTTCTACAGAGTCCTCGTCAATGGAAGACAGTAAACTGCCCAACAGAATGACAAGAAGAAGAAGAAGGATGGGGAGGTTGAGGAGGCGGGGGTAGAAGGAAAGAAAAAGGTGATAAAGACTGATAAAATGAAGGAAGAAAAGAAGAAAAGGAAAATGAACAGAAGAAGGACGAAGAGGAGGAAGAGGAGGGGAAAAAAGAGGCGTAGAAGAAGAAGAAAAAGAAGAAGAAGGAGGAGAAGGAGGAGGAGGGTGGGGGGAGGGGGTGAGCCAAGGGAAGACGGGAATGTGAGGAAGAAAAATTGATTTTATTCAATCGTTGCTGACATACAGTAATCTCAACAGGCAAAGGTGTTAAAAGTATATAAACTGTTCTATACTTAGATACATACTCTGTGCAAATGAACATCGTCTTCTTAGGATTCTTGAAGACATATAAGAGTTTTGACAAATGACTGCCGATATCGATGGATTGATATTTCAGTCACACCCAGTCTAAACCTTGTAATGATGTGTTTAAAAATCTGTCAAGTTTCATCAACAGATATAGCGGCGCGCACAGTGTATGACACACTCTTCAATTTAAATCAACCCTGTCACTATTTTGAACATGAAAATCCCAATTTTGCCATCTCCAATCAATAACCCTTCTACGAATTATATAAACAAAATCGGTGGTGTTTCTGACATCTGATTTTCACCACACAAAACTAAACCGATATTCATAAAGTGTCATTCTAACGTTGTACACCTTTCTTAGCTCTCTTATTTGATTCTTATGAGATTGTGTACGCTTTCCATGGTAATCAGTTATCTTTAATCTGAGTTATATTCAACCTGTATTGAATACATTTAACCACACAAAAAGAAAAAACAACGAGAGAGAGAGAGAGAGAGAATGAGAAAACCATGATAAAAATCCCTCTGTGTGTGTGTGTGTGTGTGTGTGTGTGTGTGATGCACTTGAAGGTCAAACCGACCGCGACTCCAATATGAGAACCTCCCTTCTATAAAAAACGAAAAAACAAAAACAAAAACAGTTTTCCTTCTGATTTTTGTTATGTTTTGTTTTCAGATGGAGAGATAGAGATAGACAGATAGATAGATAGATAGATAGAGAGAGAGAGAGAGAGAGAGAGAGAGAGAGAGAGAGAGAGAGAGAGAATGTGCGCGTGTGTGTGTGAGTGTGCATGCGTGCGTGCGTGTGTGTGTGTGTGTGTGTGTGTGTGTGTGTGTGTGTGTGCGTGCGCGCGCCATGTGTGTGCGTGCGTGTATGTGGATTCCAAGCTTTCAATTCAGATCAACCCCAAAACAAATCAAACTAGACATGATCATGATCAAAGATGATCGTGCTCCGTTTCATTGTTCTCTCTGCGCGCGTGTGTATCTATGTGTGTGCGTGCGTGCGTGCAAGCCCGCGCGTGAATGTGTGTTTGCCCGGTGTAGGTATGTGTGTTCGGAGTCTGCGGGGTCAAATCTGGCTTGCCCAGCTTTACCTCGGGGTCTACGCAGACTAACCTGGAATGACCCCCGGGGGGTAAACTTAGAGCTGGTAAGAACTGACTTCCCCTCGCCGCCCCCTCGTTGGATGTTACCTCCCACCCACTCCTCGTACTGGTATACAGTGGTCCTCCTGAGCTTGGTTCAAATTAAATTTGGCCCTGTTTAGAATCAGTGCAGACTGTCAAAGAAAAATTCTCCCACATTTGCTTCCGTCAAATGGAGAGGAGAGGTGGTGGGAAGGGGGTGCTGGTGAGAGGGAAGGATGGGAGGTGGAGCAGGGGTGGGGGGTGGGGTGGGGGCAATTACAAGCTAAACCGGAATGACGCTCCTTGCTTTTTCAATGCCTTGATTAAACTTGTAGAAATGGGGCGATATCTAACTAAAGGGGATCGAGTCTGACTGGCCATAAATGACTTCGGGGTAAAAGCCTGAGCAGGAGGGGTACTTTGAGACTGTGACACCAGGGTTTGTCAGCAAAGAACTGTCCAGATGCATGCCTTCGTAACTCGTCTTAATCCCCCTCCCCCCCTTGCCCCCTCCCCTCCCCTCAACATCATTCACGCAAACAAAGAGACACTCTTTCTTTCTTTGTGACGCCATCGTGTCAGTGTGAGCGTTCATGAATCATCACACAAACAGACAAGGCTGCCGATTCAATCGAATAGAAACAAGGTAATCCATTCTTGTTTGTGCAACCCTTTGGGAACCTCTGGCGTGCGAGTGTCAACGTCCCCCCCCCCCACACACACACACCCTCGCCCCCCCCCACCCACCCCGCCCTCCCACACACCCTTCCAAACTGTCGTCTTTTTGTGTTATGAAATATTTTATCTGTTATTCATGTCCTATGCTCGTGGACGGCAAGTCTGTCTCACGTTCGCTCGATGCTTTCAACGGGCGGGCTTTAAATGTTTTACCGCTTTTAACCCCGCCCCCTCGGGCCCACCATCACCACGCCACCACATCTTCTGCTTGTTTATACATGCTATTACGGCACTAACAGGTCTGCACGTGATTAAGTCGATCTGGGAGACAGGAAACATCTTCACCGTTCCTTTTCTTCTTCTTCTGCGTTCGTGGGTTACGTACAACTTCCATGTTCATTCATATGTATGAGTGGGCTTTAAAGCGGCGCATATCAGTTTTATTTCCTTCCGTCGACGTTGCCACACCCCCCGTGGGTATGTTATTGTTTCCGCGCTCCGCCAAACCCTAAAATGGATTGTGGGGGTCTTTAACTTGCATATTTGATCTTCTGCATGGGTTTACATGCAGGTCTGCACATACGTGAAAACTGGGAACTGGGAAAAAACAAACAAACAAAAAGCCCCAAACAAACAAACAAACAAAAAACACACACAAATACCCCCCCCCCCCCCCCCCCCCCACACACACACACACACACACTCCCCCCAAAAAACTCAGCCCTTAACCAAGACCCTCAAATCTAACAATTTAACCACTCGGCTGTTGCCGCCGTCATCTCTACCTTTAACCTTCAGCAGATGGATGGGGTTTCACCCATGGATCTATTAAAACATTATTGTTGAAAAGTCCAAGGCTTCAGCCACAATGACGCGGGCAGGTATTGACTGAGCTGCGTATCATTAACGTCACTGATACAAAGCGCTATGGAGACGATAAAACCTATACAATATTGTCATCGATCCGCAGTGCCATTGAACGTGGTGATAACGACACGTAGCGCTGTTGACACTCAGCGCAACTGGGCTAATGAAAGCTTAAACAGTTGTGTTATCGACGCGTAGTGCTACTGAACGTAGTGATAACGACACGTAGCACTATTGACACCCAGCGCAACTGGGCTAATGAAGTTTAAACAGCTGTGTTATCGACACGTAGTGCTACTGAACATAGTGATAACGACACGTAGCGCTATTGACACTCAGCGCAACTGGGCTAATGAAGCTTAAACAGCTGTGTTATCGACACATAGTGCTACTGAACACAGTGATAACGACACGTAGCGCTATTGACACTCAGCGCAACTGGGCTAATGAAGCTTAAACAGTTGTGTTATCGACACGTAGTGCTATTGAACGTAGTGATGACGACACATAGCGCTATTGACACTCAGCGCAACTGGGCTAATGAAAGCTTAAATAGTTGTGTTATCAACACGTAGTGCTACTGAACGTAGTGATAACGACACGTAGCGCTATTGACACTCAGCGCAACTGGGCTAATGAAGCTTAAACAGTTGTGTTATTGACTCGTAGTGCTACTGAACGTAGTGATAACGACACGTAGTGCTATTGACACTCAGCGCAACTGGGCTAATGAAGCTTAAACAGTTGTGTTATTGACTCGTAGTGCTACTGAACATAGTGATAACGACACGTAGCGCTATTGACACTCAGCGCAACTGGGCTAATGAAGCTTAAACAGCTGTGTTATCGACACGTAGTGCTACTGAACGTAGTGATAACGACACGTAGCGCTATTGACACTCAGCGCAACTGGGCTAATGAAAGCTTAAACAGTTGTGTTATCGACACGTAGTGCTACTGAACATAGTGATAACGACACGTAGCGCTATTGACACTCAGCGCAACTGGGCTAATGAAGCTTAAACTGTTGTGTTATCGACACGTAGTGCTACTGAACGTAGTGACAACGACACGCATCGCTACTGATACGCAGCGCTATGCGGTACGATGAGAGTTAAACAGTAGTGTTATCGACAGTGCTATTGAACGTTGTGATGACGACACGTAGCGCTATCGGGAAGTTCCCTCTGTGGCGCCAGTCAGACAGACAAACAATAGAAGCCGACTGATGGCAAAAGATGAAGACAGAAGCAATTTCTCCGCCATTCTGCAGGGTCATCAAGCGTTGCAACAAAAATGAAACACGTCAATGATATTACTGACAGGGCCATTGCAGCGTCTGGAATCACTTCACCTTCAATTTCCACAGAAATGTCTGAAGATACCAGACTGTGTGGATCCTTTCCAGTGATCGCACAACCAGGCTAACTGCCTTTCGTTTTGTTTGATAGTAGATTATTCCTTTTTGTGACACCGAAAAAAGGGGGGGGGGGGAATGGTGGTGGTGGGGAGGGGAGGGGTTGGATAAAAAAAAAAAATTCAAGTTAACTGTTCCTTGTTCATCGTGTTCAGTCTCCTTAACAGCAGTTATACATTCAAAGACTGTAGTGTCTTATGGAATTTCATACTATCGCGTCTCGATTCTGCGACAGAAAGTTACATTCTCTTTGTGTGTGTGTGTGTGTGTGTGTGTGTGTGACGTCACAGGAAAACCGTCACGAATCAGTAATAACGCGCATGCGCAACGGCGTCAAAGAATGAGGTAGTCAGAAATTTGACGTCATTAACTTTATGTCGGCCGCTTCGCGCCAACGTCGGAAAATGCTGGATGGAGATTTCAGTTATCACACCAAGGAGGAAATCACGTATATTTTGACAATCTTTGTGAGTAAGTTTTTTCTTTTCAAAACGTACCGTTTTTGTTGTATAAAGATATATACGAAGTATTTCAACCAGCTTTTTAAGCGCCGAAGTAGATGATACAATCACATAACGCTTCATGCAGACACTTAGAACACTTAGATCTACGATAGAGTGACATTCAAACTAAGGAGTGTATCAAGTGAAAATGGATTCATTCACCTCTCTCTCTCTCTCTCTCTCTATATATATATATATATATATACACACACATATATATCTATCTATATATATATATAAACAAATATATATGTATATATCATATATGATGAAAAAAACTAACTACTCCATTAACACAACAACCGTAAATGCAGGCGATATTTTATTAGATGATGACACGATTTTGTTGCAATAAAAAAAAATATATAATATACATATATACACACACATATATGTATATATATATATATATATATGTGTGTGTGTGTGTGTGTGTGTGTTAGAGTGACGTTTGCTAGTCGTATAGATCTAGAAAGAGGAGAAACATGTTTTGACGAGAACACAGTTAAAGCGGTTTTACCACATGTAGATGGTAACTGTTTTTTTCAGTGGTTTTCGATTCTATTTTGAAGGCTATGGTCAGTCGCTACACTAAATTAAATGTGCAGCCATCTAGCCAGGTCCAAAATATGAAACTACCCCCCCAAAAAAAACATGTTCATGCGTGGTCTTTATCTAAACTTTGCAAAGAGTTTTATCACCGCTTCTGTAAACGTTGGAATCAGCGCTGTCCCCTCCCCCTCCAAAGTGGGATGCTCGTTTCAATCTTCTTGTCACGGCGTCTTGTTTAGACCTTCAAGTGAATTGGGTGTGCATAGCGCTTAGAGAGAGAGAGACACAGAGAGAGAGAGACCATAGACATTTATTTTCACAGTATCTAAGCAGGACCACTCCGGCTAGCGAAGCGCTCCCCGGGAATCATCCCGACCGGCACAAGCTCTGACCCTGCTACTTACCGTCATCCGAGGCCTCCCGACTTTACCTTCAACCTGATGCGTTACTGTAATTAACTTTTTTTTTCCGTTCAGAAGCAAAGGTTGAGATCAACTGACCGTACGAACATCATGTGATCAGCCCAGTCCGTGTTAAATCTGTGCCACTCGACACTGTAAAAAAAATTGTTGCTCGAAAAATTCACCTCGCTACTGCGTTGCAATTGGCTTGAATTCATTCACGTCATGTTTGAAATATGACGCAATGATACATTTCGTCGTTAAGAGCTTGAGCTTCAAAACATGGCGACTGCAGGGCAAACAGAAAATCCAAATCGCAACAAAGAACTGTTGGGGAATGTTAACAAACAAACGATATCAAGCGACGTTTTGTCAACATGGATGGGTTGCACTGCATCGGGAGATTGTGACAGCGGAGTCAACAGTCAAGAGCATCTTGCTTGGCGACCCTCCCTACCCCTTTCCTCCTTACACGACTCTTCCCTGCCTTCTCTCCTTCCTTCTCGCTTTCTTTAGTTAATGGCTTTCCTCTTTGAGTGATATGTGTAAGACGTGAGCGCACGCGCGCAGAGAGCACACACACACACACACACACACACACACAACACACACACACACACACACAGAGACTCAGAGAGAATACATTTTATTGAGGGAAATGGCACTTACTGGCTAGTTTTCATCCTAACCTTACAAAAAACCATAAAAGAGGGAGGAAGAGTGAGAGGGAAAGTGTGGGAGAAGATGGGAACGGAAGGCAGCTGTCTTGCATTTGGACAGGCATAAACACAAACAAATTTCACTGATTTGCATATGAAGTACACACACACACACACACACACACACACACACACGCCAACCTAAACTTTTCTCGTTAATTTACAAAGTGCATCTCTTTACTGCCTCCCTTAACACTAATCACGCTCACCCTCCTTCCCCTCTCGCCATGCAATCAAACTTCCCAGACTGGAACGAATAAAAGACTGCCATTTTTGTTGTTGTTGCTGAACTTAAGATGTAGGTTCATATTACGAAAATGTTCTTTTATGAACTGGCATCAAAGTCTCTGTCTGTCCTTTAAGATCTAGACCGACATTTTGATGCCACTTCGACCACTAGGTAACGCGCTTGAATAAAAAGCGTGTGTCCGTGGGTTTCAGTCGCATATAGTCAGAGGGAGGGGTTTGGTGCGGGAGAAGGGGAGGGTGCTACACGCCACACACACACACACACACACACACACACAGATATATATATATATATGTGTGTGTGTGTGTGTGCGCGCGCGCGTGCACATGTGTATGTGTGTGTTTGTGAGTATGCGCGTGTACATGTGTGCACGCAAGCGTCCAAGTCTGTGTTATTATCATTACAATAATTATCATTGTTATTGTTAACATCATCAACACCATCGTCACAATCATCAGCATAATCGTGAGGAGAAATTACTGTCTTTATCTGTTGCTTACTATTGAACGCCCTCTCATGACTGTTCAGAATTCGTTTAATAAATAGGAGAATGAAATCGACAGAATCGTCGGGCAGTAGTTGGAATTTTTGGTGCACGTTTCTCTGGGGAATATGTCGATTTTACCTGTTTCTCAGCCACAACGTTCATCAATAGATGTGGGTAATGATTGCCCCAAGTTCACACACACACACTCTCTCCAGAGCGGGGACTGGATGAAAAAAAGCGCGCCAGTGCTTATCTATTACCCTCGATAATAAAGAATTTGTCTTGTCTTGTCTTGTCTCTCTCTCTCTCTCTCTGTATCTCTCTTTCAAACACACTAACACATGCGTGCGCGCGCGCGCACACACACACACACACACACACACACTTCTGTCGTGTCCATGGCATACTTGACAGCAGGCTGCAAGTTCCAGAACTTGGAACGCTTCGCGCACAACTCTAGGAGTACTAAAAAAAATCCACAAGGAGGGAAGAAATAGGACATAGATATGGGTTTGAACTTGTAGCCTGCCATAAAGAGAATGAACTAAATTGTCTTGTTTTTTTTTTCCTCTGGAAGTTTGTGTTTATGAGTGAGAGAGAGAGAGAGAGAAGAAGAAGAGAGAGAGAGAGATCATTATTATTGTTTATAATTTTTCTAGGATTTATTTAATCAGTTCACTTGTGTTATTTCATTTTATTTTTATCTACATTTAATTCCCCCCCTCCCCTCCAGGCCTGACTGAGCGCGTTGGGTCACGTTTCTGGTCAGGCATCAGCACAGGTTATAGATGTGGTGTAACGTATGGAAATGCGTCTCTGAACGCAGTGACGCCTCCTCCGTCTGGAAACTGAACTGAACTGAACTTCACACACGCACTGTCATTAGCACTGACGATAGTCCGCGAAGGAGGAAGACCTACCTACCTACTGTCAGAAACTTTGACACTTCTCGTCAAAGTGAGTTTTTAGTTCACAAACCAACACGTTTGTTGACGAGGGAAGGGTTCCTAAGGAGGAGATAATGGAGGGAGAGGTGGGTGTGCTGGGGGTGAGTGTGGGGGGGTGGAGGTGGTGGTGTGCATAACCAGCATATCTGCACGCGGTGACCCTATGTCATCCCTCCCCACTCAACCCCCCATCTTTCCTCAACACCGCCCCTCCCCCCCCCCCCCGCCCCCCTACACACACACACACATACACTCTAACTCCTGTCCCTGTTCCATGCCTTCAATGAAGAATCGAGAAATATTTGCTGAACACTGCTGTCGTGTTTTTTTAAATTTTATATATTTATATATATATATATATACATACATACATACCCTAAACCTCAGTCCAGTCAGTATACACGCATGCATCAATGCTCACGCAGGCACGCACGCACACACACACACACACACACGCGCGCGCACACTCACATACACTCGCACACAGAAATATGCGTACTCATACGCACAAACACATGTGCACACACATACTCTCTCTCTGTGTCTCTCTCTCAAATACACACACGCATGCACAAAAAGGCACACAAACACACATTCGCAAACGAACACATGCACACAGATTCTGCTTTCGAGAGAGAGAAGGCGGGTGGGGAGGGGGGTGAGCTTGTCAAGTGCCTGTTGTATTCTCCAATCAGAGGAATGTGGACGCTGAAATTGGTGACGTCCCTTTAACATCCAAAAAATTGCCAAGACTAGCACAGAGCTGCAAGCAATAACCGTCTCTGCAACATGCCAGGGATTTCCGCCAAACACAATTCCTCAAACCCCGTGCACGCGTTCATGATGCCCCCGCGGAACAAACACGTGAAGCTGAAAATAATAGCCAGGAATTCCTTCTAACAAATGAACGCTCTGAATATGTTGTACATCCCCTCATGTGTGAATCCAGACATGCACGTTGGAAACACTGTCTCACGCATTAAATACATACACAAAACATACATGCAAATAATATATATATATATATATAGAAGCACGCGCGCACACACACACACACAAACACATTGAGATTGAAATTTTGTGTTTACTTTGTAATTCGTGATGTCTCTATATTAAAGAAAGAAAGAAAACTTAACAGCAGATGGCTGGTTTTAATTAAACCTTTGTTCTCTGTCTCTCTCTCCCCAAATCGATGCAAACATCTTACTTCCTGTTCACAGACAGACATGCTCGCGCGTAAACACACACACACACACACACACAAACTCTCTCTCTCTCTCTCTCTCACGACTTAGGAAACAACTTGAAATACGAATATGACATGTTTCATTTGAAAAAAGAAACAGACTATCAAACACTCCGACATATGGAAAGAGACCACATTCTAACGACATTGCCTCACCCCAGACACCCACACCCGAACACCCCCCTTCTCCACTTCCCCCAGTTTCCCACAACCCCCACCCTCCCCATCCCAGTGCTGGCACTCAGTTCCCCATTCTCTAACGAAACCTCTCCACAGTCAGGAGACAGCTTGAAACGAAACGCCCCCACACGCTTTCCAGCTAATCAGAAAAGCTGGCAGCAAGCTCTCCTTTCAAAACCCCTTCTGCCTCGCTCCAGAAAACGATGATGACTTCAGTGAAGCCCAACGAGCCTCTTGGGATCAGGAAGGAGGTGGATGGAGGTGTGCAGGGTGTGTGTGGGGGACGGGAGGGGGGAAGTTGTGGGGGTGGGTGGGATGGGGGTGGGGGGGGAGGCAAAAGAGAGCTTGGGTACAAGGTTTTTCAAGTCAAAAACCTCGCAAATCAAGAGTCAGAACAAAAGGGCAAATTGAATGACACACCCTCTCTCTCTTTCTCTCTCTACCCCTCCCTCCCTCCCGTCCTCTTCCCACTTCTCTACAAAATTATGCCATCGACCTGGAGAAAGTCACAAATCAGGGGAAAGAAAACTATAACCTTCACTTGACTGATTAGCTGTGACTGATTAACATATATATCTTTCTCTCATGGATTGGCCACTCTGGGACCTGAACGCCAAAGACTAATTAATTTTGTGAGAAACCCGGTGTCTGATGTAGCTGTATTGCTGCATCCCCTCAGCCCCCCAACCCCCACACACACCCTCCCCTACCCCCTCCACCACCACACACCCACTTCGTTTCCTTCTCTCAGTCTTCTCTCTCGCTGATGACAGAAAATGAAGCAGAAGATCATGACGGTGACACTGATGATGGCAAAGGTAATGGTTATGATGACGAAATGGAAAAAAAAGCATAAGGGATGAGGAGGAAATGGGGTGAATAAAGAAGAAAAAATGTACTGTTTTCGAATGCTTTTGCCCGTTTACGCCACAACTGACACTGTATGGTTTTAATGACTTAGGCCAACAAGCCATAAGTACAAAGAAAGTACATTCAGGAAAGAATACGACTAAAAATATATTAAACATGGATGGCGAAGACCCAGACCCAGAGAGAGAGAGAGAATACAAGACAACATTATTTTCGAGGATGATATGTACTGATGTGCTTTTTCAACATCCTGAACAGGGTCCACACTACACAATACTAGATGATAAAGTCATAAGCATGGTAACAATAGGATACAATGGTGAGAAGAAAAACACACACGCACGCACGCACGCACGCTCGCACACACACACACACACACACACACACGCACACACACGAGAGAGAGAGAGAGGTTGCTATAAAAGATTGAACAGTTCCATTGCCCGATTCTGTCCGATGCAGGATGCAAGAACCCGGAGCCACGTGCACAGTTCCTGGTGACTCCCTCAGTCCTTCTCAGACACCAGCCACTTTTGCATCGCGTCATTTCTTCTTTAAAGACGCGTACCACACTGAAATTGACTGGTAAACAGCTCTGGTGTTTAAACAACAACATCATTTTTCCCTTCTGAAGCTGGTAATGTGATCTTAGAGGTGCGATACTGTCGTTTCTGGTCGTCATCTGACCCCAAGAAAGGTTATTTTTTTGAGAGACAGCCATTGGATGTCATGTATAGCAGAAGGATGTCAAACTTGTCTGGTAAACACACCACTGGACTGCAGTCAGTTCAAGGTCAGCGTTCTGTGGAAACAGAAAAGGACGTTTTTGCAATGACCAGTGAAGATCGGTATCGCCAGTCATTCAAGATCTTCAACTTGAGCCGCCACGTGCATGGCGTCGGGAACAGGATGCCTTCGTCTGTGAGTGTGACGAAACAACAGAGTCCGGGAGAAAGAGGTGCAGGCCTTCGAAATACACTCAATTCACCTGCGTCTGCCTTTTGTTTGGCCGATCAGGGTTTGACCAGTCAGAGACTGACCTATGAGAGTTTGACCAATCAAAGATTAACTAGTCAGAGTTTGACCAATCAAAGATTAACCAGCCAGAGTTTGACCAATCAAAGATTAACCAGCCAGAGTTCAACCAATCCGAGTTTGACCAATCAAAGTTTAACTAATCTGAGTTTGAACAATCAGAACGGACACTGTGGTGGGTGCCGCGACAGGAGCAGCGTGGGGTCCACACACAGTGGGTCAGTGGAGCAATGGGGCCGAAGTCTGACATCTTTTGCAGTTGAACGCAAAAACGATTTCCCAAATGGCGGAGCTGCCTTCAGTAGCGTCCATCCAAACGTGAACCAATTCCTGACTCCGGCACAGTTCGTCGCGGGGGTATCTGGAGGGAGAGAAGGAAGTGGCGAGAGACAGCAGACGGATTGGGTCAGTCCCAGCATTCCACGCACCGTCCCAGATAGCAATCAAGAAAACAGGTCAGCCTTATTTAGTTCCTGTCACAATCATGGTACAAAGGATACCCGCAATCCTTCCATGTCCAGAGAGAAAAACTCACTTCATAGATGTGGATCTAAGCGCACTGGCCACAGGAAAGAACATGGTGAAAGTGGTGCTGATCATAGCAAGGCACTGCTTCCCCGATGCTCACTGTGCACTGACAGTATGCAGAAAGGAGCATATTTACGTCCGACACACAGGCTTGGTCAGCGTGCTTCCAAGTTCAGACAGACCTGCTGTCATGGACATGTCAACAGCAGATTACTCTCGCCCAAACCGTTTTATGGTAAATCAGTTATATCGTGTAATCTGCGTGACAGAAACTCTTTGACCCACAGCTGGGACACAACTGGTTTGTATGGCAAAACCCTCTATACCAAAGCATTGTGCAGAACTCTGTACAGTCGCAAACAGACCATCGTACAGACCCCAGGCTTGGCATATGATTACGATCAGCGTTGTGTACCAAGGGTGAAAAGACTTCGCACTGAATGCTCAATGCACCATCTTTCAGGACATAAAGCATTGTCCCAGAACGGTGACCCATGTCGCACTGACCAACCCGTGTGTCCTGCCAGGTTCATGTTTCGGGAACCTCCACAGAGACTGAACCTAGTCAGCAACAAGCCTGAACTGTGGGGATCACGTCCCCGTGACGTTAGAGCGCCGCGTGAGCTGAAATTCAATAACAAAGACAATGAGCATGAACTGCTGTCCTGTGAACACAATGCTAAGTGTGACCCACATCTCACTGCTAAGTCTGTCATGTGTGAACCCAGCAAGGGCAACACACCGGCTGTGCACCAGTCAAAACAGATCATCATCCAGGCCCCTC
The DNA here is from genome assembly GCF_041734735.1 of Babylonia areolata. Classification (NCBI taxonomy): domain Eukaryota; kingdom Metazoa; phylum Mollusca; class Gastropoda; order Neogastropoda; family Buccinidae; genus Babylonia; species Babylonia areolata. The sequence continues at coordinate 31,652,305 of NC_134896.1, forward strand.
CTAAACAGCATGCTAGGAACCACGCCATCCTGGTGGATCCAGTCGTCAGTCCGAATCCGCAGGCAAACAAGCAATGCCAGGGAGACAGAGCAGCGTTGCCCGGGCCACGCTGCAGTGCTCACCCTTTTGTGGAGGCTCCACAGTCCAGTGACAACAGTAGTGTAGCAGAACCACGCTTGACTGTTGCGCCTTCTGATGGCGAGATTCGCAGTGGTAGGCTTGTTCTGTGTCAGTCACGTGCTCATGACGAACGTGCTTTGCAAAATCCAGGTCCAGTCAACAAGAGTGTGACACACGAACACTATCCAACTAACAAAGACGGACAGAAAATAAAACACACGAACTATGAGTGTGCATCATCTGAAATGCATATCAGCAGCAAAGAAAGACTTCAAGAAACACACCTCGGCAGTAGATCTGGACCGCATTTCTGTGACAAAAGTGCACTGCAAGAAGCATACCTGCGCGATCAATTTCTTCAGACCAAAATGCATTTAAATGACAAAACCCAACCAGGCAAACAACACACGAATCATGATATCGTTTCCCGTGAGCCACAACCAGCGGACAAACCCAAAGTGCGTGAAGAGCGTCGTCCGACAGACAGTTTTGTTTTCAACAAGGAAAATCAGAACGACAAAACCGTACTTGGTGAACAGCACCAGAATGACAAAACTGATTTTCATCCAACACACCCTGTGAAGAAACACAACATACAGGCAATGGGTCGTGACGATACGACTGAGGGTGAACCGCAAACCACTGACGAGCCCACTGAGCAGGAACCAGATTCCAAGAGGAGATATGCTCTACATGAACTGCAACAGAACAGCACAACTGAAGCGGATGGATGGAGCAACAGTGCGGGTGGATTTGGTGACTGTGCCACACACCATGCTGACAAATCAGTCCTCCATGAACCCCAGGCTAACGTCACTGGATCAAAACCCAGTGACAACACTGTTTTCATTGGACCAAACCCGAGTGATAAAACTGGTCCAAATCCCAGTGACAAAACTGTTTTCATTGGATCAAATTCCAGTGACAATACTGTTTTCATTGGAGCAAATCCTAGTGACAAAACTGTTTTCATTGGACCAAATTCGAGGGTCAAATTTGTTTTCATTGGACCTAATTCCAGTGAAAGAACTGTTTTCACTGGATCAAATTCCAGTAACAAAACTGTTTCCATTGGAACAAATCCTGATGACAAAACGTTTTTCATTGGATCAGATCCCAGTGACAAAATGGTTTTCAGTGGATCAAATCCTGATGCCAAAACTGTTTTTAGTAGACCAAATCATGATGCTAAAACCCCGTTTAGCAGACCAAATCCCAATGACAAAACTGTTTTCAGTGGATCAAATCCCAGTGACAGAACTGTTTTAACGGGATCAAATCTCAGTGGAAAATCTGTTTCATATGGACCAAATGACCGTGAAAAAAATGTTTTAAATGATCTCACTGACGAATCTATTTTGTGTGAACCGCACCCAAGCGAGAAACTGGAGGACACTGTTTTGCGTATGAAACATCTCAGTGATGAATGTCCTGTGTGTGAACCTCACTTCAGACACGAGACCTCGCCAGAAGTTCCTCTCAGAAATGAATCTGTTGTAACAGAACCGCGACAGACATGCCGACCGTTTCTATGCAACGTATGCTGCTACCATTATCGCACATTGGAAGAACTTGATCAACACCGCTTAGCACGTCACAATACAAGGAACACATTGAAGGGTGATGCTGTTCAAAGACTAGAAGCCACAGATTCCACCCTCCATTCCGCAGGAGTGACAGAAAATGGCCTTGAACCTTCCACGCCCCCAACAAATGGAAGTCTAGTCTGGCCAGCCTTGTACATTTGTTCTGACTGCAGTTCATTTTTACCGTCAGAAAAAAGTCTGGTTGCCCACAAATGCGTGGCAGATCTGCAAACGCTGCAGACTACAGATTCTGGCGTTTCGGTTCGAGAAGAGACACTGACAAGAAGCTCAGACGTTTCCAAGACTTTGGTGGAGGAAGTTTGCTCAGACTTCACACAGACCGAATGCGCACTAGAAACACAAAACAACTTCCCTGCTGACATGAACAGCTGTGGTAGAAAGGCCCCGAACACCGGAATACAGGTATCAGGGCACACGCCAGGCACATGGAGAGATGTGCGCGGACAGATGGGCCAAAAGAAGTGGACCACCACCCAGTCTGGCGGCGCAGTTAGTGAGCGACGTCACAAATGCTGGTTCTGCAACGCTACTTTCTCCTACTCCACCCACCTCAAAGTCCACGTGAGGATCCACACGGGCGAGAGACCTTTTGTGTGTACGGAGTGCGGGTCTGCATTCGCTGAAAACGGCGGTCTGGCAAGACACAAGCGAGTCCACACCAAAGACAGACCCTACGTTTGCCTTCCTTGCGGCAAAGCCTTTTCTGACCCGTCTTCGTTGCGACGACATCTGCTGACTCATCTTCCTGACCACTAAAAGAACTAAAAAAAATGGAGCTTTTGCACAGAATCTTCACGAAGAAATCCAAAGCCTTGACAGTGCTCGGGAGAACCCAGCAAAAGGTAACGTTCATGACTATTTGTTGTGGTTTCTGATAACATGTTCGAGGAACAGATTTAGCGATGGGTGATATTTAGGAGAACGACAAGACAGTTGAATAGTTGTTTTTTTTAAATGATGGATTATAAACTATAACAATATCCTTGAAGAAGAGAATAGACCTGCTAATTTCGGGGTTAATTTCCTTAAGCAGAAACGTTGAATACTGTAGTAACGTTACATAGTCGGGAAAAAAAGAAAGAAGAAAATACTACACGTTCATACATCATTGTCAGATTCAGATAATAACGATAACAATAATGCGCGTGTGTGTCTGTGTGCGCGCACGCGCATTCGCATGTTTTTGTCAGTGCATGCACGTCTTCGGGTGGTCGTGGGTTCACAGAGCGTGGCCAATTCTTGTTCTGGTTTAATTTCTGTCATATGTCCTGTATGTATCTTTAATGTATTGTTGTTTTTCCGTTATTCTATTTTGTTTTATGTTAATGGTTCACACACCCATGGGAGGACTCTCAAGGCCTGACCAGCGATGGTTAGGCATCTGCTCACAGCAATTGTGGTGTAGCGTATATGGATCAGTCCGCACTCTATGACACCGTGAAACTTGTAAATGAGAAAACACTTTTGGACCCCCCTTTTCAACCCTCAACCCCTCTTTCTCTTATTGCGAAGAAGAAGAAAAAAACAACTAACTCCACAGCACTTTTCACCGACCCCCTCCCCAGCTCTCAAACATGCCTCACCCCTCCCCATCCTCCACCCACAAAACAGCGCCTTTCTGAGTCTGTTTCATCAGGTGAAGTGTCAATTACAGGTTTCTGCCGTCACATAAGGTCTGCAAAAAATATTACAATTACTCAACCCAAAACGACCATTATATTTATAGTCTGCCACGCACACATCGTTCAGCTTGCGCTTATAAAAAGAAAATAATTCTAAACTGTATAATTAACATTGCCCCGACGTTAAAACAACAGGCATTGGAGTTCTCACCTCACGTACGTTTTCTTGATATCAAATCCACGAGATGTTTTTTTTTCCAGAACATGTGCACTGTCGACAGATTGTGGATTTTGTAACAGGAATTCTGTTGTCTGTTCCGTGCGCGATAACGACAGAAATTAAGACTGACTTCAGGCTTATTAGTATTCTGTCATAACAAGTGTTTTCCGGTTACTAATCACAGTTTGTCTGTTTTAGACATGACGTCAGTCAAACAGTAACATGGGTTTGCGTAACTTACAACGCGTGTCTTGCAGCACAGTCGACTTGTCTGGAACTGGAAGAGGAAGGTGAAAAATGATTTTTTTTACGTGTATCTGCACTATGAAGACTAAGCAAAAATGCGTTAAAAACATAAAGGACCGTATTTCATTGACTGCAGCGAGGTTTTCTTCTATATATGCACGTTGGCATGTATGAACGAACGGACGTCTGCGTGTCCGCATGTAGGCCTATGAGAGAGCGAGAGCGAGCGAGCGAGAGAGAGAGAGAGAGAGAGTGCAGTATTTAGGCAGGCATGTAGGAACGTTAAGGCGAACACCCATTACAACTCAATTGCAACGGGTCAAGGGGGCTATGGAGGATGGGGATGGAATTGCAGAAAAAGCGTGTTTGTGGGCATCAGGGAGGGTGAAGGTCAGGTACGTTCTGAGGGAATGAGGGTAGGGGGAAAAGGAGTGTCGGAGGGGGGTGAGGTGGGTTCTGAGGGCGAGAGGGTAGGGGAAAAGGAGGGTAGGATGGAGGTTGAGAGTGAGGTGGATTCTGACGGAGAGTAGAGGAAAAAGAAGGGTAGGGTGGACGTTGAGGGTGGTTCTTAGGGAAAGAGGTTAGGGGGAAAAGGAGGGTAGGACAGAGGGTGAGGTGGGTTCTGAGGGAGAGAGGGTAGGGCGAAAAGGAGGGTAGGACAGGGTGAGGTGGGTTCTTAGGGGATGAGGGTAGGGGAAAAGGAGGGTAGGACAGAGGGTGAGCTGGGTTCTGAGGGAGAGAGGGTAGGGGAAAAGGAGGGTAGGTCAGAGGGTGAGGTGGGTTCTTAGGGAGAGAGGGTAGGGGAAAAGGAGGGTAGGTCAGAGGGTGATGTAGGTTCTTAGGGAGAGAGGGTAGGGGGAAAAGGAGGGTAGGTCAGAGGGTGAGGTGGGTTCTGAGGGAGAGAGGGTAGGGGGAAAAGGAGGGTAGGTCAGAGGGTGAGGTGGGTTCTTAGGGAGAGAGGGTAGGGGAAAAGGAGGGTAGGTCAGAGGGTGAGGTGGGTTCTGAGGGAGAGAGGGTAGGGGAAAAGGAGGGTAGGTCAGAGGGTGAGGTGGGTTCTGAGGGAGAGAGGGTAGGGGGAAAAGGAGGGTAGGACAGAGGGTGAGGTGGGTTCTGAGGGAGAGAGGGTAGGGGAAAAGGAGGGTAGGACAGAGGGTGAGGTGGGTTCTTAGGGAGAGAGGGTAGGGGGAAAAGGAGGGTAGGACAGAGGGTGAGGTGGGTTCTTAGGGAGAGAGAGAGTAGGGGGAAAAGGAGGGTAGGACAGAGGGTGAGGTGGGTTCTGAGGGAGAGAGGGTAGGGGGAAAGGGGGGTAGGACGGAGGGTGAAGGTGAGGTGGGTTCTTAAGGAGAGATGGTAGGGGGGAAAGGAGAGTAGGTCAGAGGGTGAGGTGGGTTCTTAGGGAGAGAGAGTAGGGGGGAAAAGAGGGTAGGACGGAGGGTGAGGTGGGTTCTTAGGGAGAGAGGGTAGGGGGAAAGGGGGGTAGGACAGAGGGTGATGTAGGTTCTTAGGGAGAGAGGGTAGGGGGGAAAAGAGGGTAGGACG
>NC_134896.1:31662658-31740158 GCF_041734735.1 Babylonia areolata
TCAGTCGAGGTTACTGAACAATAGTTCACACATCAATTCCCATGTCCTCATTTCCGTAATGCAATGCAATACAACTTATCCACCAGTCATCATGTATCACAGTACGCCGCTACCTTCCCAATTTCCTCTTTTTTGTTTTAACCCGGTGTTCGGTTTTCTGTGTGTGTGTGTGTGTGTGTGTGTGTCCGTGTGTCTGTGTGTCCGTGGTAAACTTTAACATTGACATTTTCTCTGCAAATACTTTGTCAGTTGATACCAAATTTGGCATAGAAATAGGAAAAATTAAGTTCTTTCCAGTCATCTTGTTTAAAACCATCTGGGATGGGCACAAAAAAATAAATAATGAAGCCTAATTATATGCAAACTGCATTTACTGTTATATTTATATTTTTTGTATTCTCTAAACTTGGCACTTTGACCTCTTATTCTGACACAACAACAAGAGCAGACATTATTATCATTTTTTGTTCAAACAGGAACTTCTTTTGCTAAGCATGGAAGTTTTATTTATTTTGCAAACGTTTTGGTGCAGATAGTAAAAAAGGGAAATTACTCTGTAATTAATGCTGGGGGACTTAATTTACCACAAGTGAGTTTTGAAGGCCTTGCCTCTCTTGTTCTTCTTCCCCCCCCCCGGAACAGTATAACAAAAAGCAGAGGAGAACTGGAAGCCTGCAAGATTATATCATTGTCTCTCCTTCTCCTCGCCATCGGAGGAAAGAAACGTCAGAAAATTATGACGTGTTTGGGAGTGTTGGAAAACGACAGTCGTACATTCAACATTGCATGCCTTCAGAGATTATGTGCAGACACCCGTCTCCCAGCCCAGTTTCCGTTGCCAAATAAATAGTGGGTTTTTTGTGTCATTGTGAATTATTCTTTTTAACGCAATTTTATTCGACTTTTTAACGTTATTTTGTGTTCTCTTCAATTGGTTTTAAGAACTGACGGGTATTCAGCCCTTTGGCGTCGGCTGGGCGATATAAGCATCATGATTTGATTTGGTTCTGTGTGATTGACTTTATATGGCGTGCGCTGTTTGGGGTTTTGATTTTTGTTTTTTTTCTTTCATGCAACTCCCCCACAGACCCCAACCACCCCACACTTTTTTACCTTGGTTTCCTCGGTCGCAACAAAACGTTGCCGACATCTTTGACTTTGCGTAAGTTTAATATTAGGAAAAAAAAGGGAAGTAATTTTATCTCCATTTTTATCATACGTACATAATTATGCAAAACGAGAGAGAGAAAAAATCTTATGTTACATGAATGAAAGAAGGTTCGTCTGTACTATATTATCTATTGTAGGCATATCTTAATTTAAATGTCAGGAAAAAAAACGCATGTACAGAAAGACAGATACATAATACACCATATTCTTGCACAATTACATACATTCCTGCAGCATTACTTCTCAGATCACATTGAATACATCTCTATTGTTCTGGTTGATGCACTGTGCATGTATTTCACTCCCTGGATGATACAGCATTTCCCGCACGCGCACACACACACCCACATTCAAGCACGCACGCGCATACACACGCGCGCGTACACACAAATATATGTCCACATATGCAAGCAAGTACACGTTCACATGCATGCCCATAAGCCTGGGACTGATTTGATATCTTGAGTTTGAGTTAATGGCTACTGTTTGTTTCTGTTCTTAACTTACCTTGTTGCTGAATAAAGCTCGGAGAAGCAAACGTTTTGTTTGTGTGCTTGTGTTCACACGTACGCACTCACGCACACACACACACACACACACACACACACACACACACACACACACACACACACGCATAATCATCACAATAATGAGACGCGTGTACATTTTCGAGTCGGCAGTCATGGTTCCTGTTTTCTCCAAAATTCTTTTGCCTTCACACATTCTGAAGAGGTTAAAAGGAAAGGGAATGAATGAAAGCGATATTACAGCAGAGTTCCCTTTCATTTACATTTTTCAATAGTCTCTTCTGGATTTGGTCTTTCGTTATAACATTGGTCAGGAGGCACCGTGGCCGAGTCTGTTTGGTGTTGGACTTGTGGTCCAGTGTTCGAAGCCCAGTTTCGGTATGGTGCTGTTTTCCTTGGGAAAGGCAAGGTGGTTTACTCCAATTTTCCTGTCTCCACTCATGTATGAAAGGGTACCTGAATTCTGCTTGCGAAGGTAAAAATGACGGATGGAAAGGACTGGGCACTGTGTTCCCACGCCCAGGCCAAGACACAGTACAGTGAAGAATTATGAATTCATTCCCTGTCCCGATGTTCGTCAAAGGCTGTGGGACCCTTAAATCCACGATGAAGATTTGTTTTAAACAAATTTTTCCTGAATGTGGATACTAGTATGGTCAGCACCAAAAATAATGATCGATTGGTACTTCTTCTTCTTCTTTCCGTTATACGACCAACATCGACTTGTCGATGACTCTGTCGTGGTTCATGCATGTTGGGTATTTTCGAATCTCCATAACCCACCGAACGCTGACATGGGTTACATGATATTTAACGTGCGTATTTGATATTCTGCGTGCGTATACACACGAAGGGGGTTTAGGCACAAGCAGGTCTGCACATATATTGACCTGGGAGATCGGAAAAATCTCCACCCTTTACCCACCAGGCGCCGTTACCATGATTCGAACCAGGGACCCTCAGATTGAATGTTTTGGGCCATATGCTGGCTGCACGTCGGACAAAATTTCAGAAAAAAAACTGTCCTCAACTCTCTTTTTTCTTCTTCTTTTTTGTGTTTACAGAAAACAATTAAATAAACAAAGAAGCTAAGATAAAAAAAACAAAAAAACAACCACAAAAAACAACAACATATAAACAAGCAACCAAATAAACAAAGAAAAAAGCACATAAACCAAATGAACAAACAAACACACTTGAAATACAGTGTCCTTGGCGGGGATAATGAAATGAGGGACGAGGACGTGGAGACTGCCTGTAAAGCCAAGAAAACTCAGGGAACGAAGGAGGGAATGGCGCTCGGTGTGAGCTGAGACACGTGGGCGGCACAGAGTTAGGGGTGACCAGGGCATGAAACCTTGTGACAGATGCCTGCTGTGTATGTGTGTGTGTGTGTGTGCGCGTGGTGCGTGTGTTTGTGTGACAGTCTCTGTTTCTCCTTGTCACTAGCTATATTCCCTTCCTGTCCCCCCCCTCCCCACCCATCCCCCACACCCTCCTTTCTGTCTGTCTCTGGGTGCAAAAAAGCTTGTCTATTTGCGTATGTTATTACCCTGGTTAAATCAAATTTCGTCTCGTTCGGTTCTCTCTCTCTCCCTCTCTCTCTCCCTCTCTCTCAAGAACATTTTTTAAGCACATCAAGACCTTAGACTGATGAGCAACCACATACACACACACACACACACAAACACACACACACACTAACACACACACACACACACATCAAGGGAAGTATTCATTTTCATGTAAGTTTATCTCCATTTGTCCCGGAAACTCCAACAATGAAAAAAAGTAATTGCTTGCAACAATCACATCCCCTCTATTACCCCTTCATTATGATGACAAAATAATGAGGCATGATACACACACGCGCGCGCGCGCGTTTAAAAACAAGCAATCAACAAGGTGATTTTTTTTCGAGACGGTCCTCTTCAAAGTCTCATTCTCCTCTTACAGGCTGTCCGTAGAGGAATCTCAAACATGGGGAGGGGGGTAAGGGAGGGGGAGGGGGGGGGGAGCTTTCAGTTCTTCATCTGTATATCCTGAATATTCTGCCCTTTTCTGTTCGTCACAATCCCTCACTCACATCCTTTAGAACAAACTTAGAAACATTCTTGTTCAAGCAGTGTCTTTTAATATAACGGACTCCACTCGCTATCTGCATCAATGGATCCACATCTGATTCTTCCATGCGAGTTGTATTCGTGTGTGTGCGTGCGTGTGTGTGTGTGTGAGTGCACGCGCGTGCTCTCTCTGTGTGTGTGTGTGTGTGTGTGTGTGTATTGACTGTGCCTGTGCCGTGCCGTGTGCATATGTGTGTGTGTGCATGCGTGTGTTCTGCCTGAAGTATTACTGTAAAGCGCTTTGAGAGGTTCGAAAGCACAACATAAAGTACTATCATCATCATGACTGTAGTTGGGCAGAGAGCAATGCTGACACGTGCACTTCTAAAACGGGTTCCCACATGCACCGTTAAAAGGGGTTGGTTTCTAAAGGCACTGCTGTGAAAGCTGCAATCATCTCTGAAAGAAATTCTGTAACCTGGTTTGCTGTCCTCATTTTTTTATATGCTTCTGCTCAATAAGCCTTTCCACTGATCTATGCTCTTGTCATCTATTTACAGCATTCAATTCGAGGCAACAAAAAACAGTCCATTTCAGTCGATATTGAACGACAGAAGAGAGGCCATTACAGGATGCGGAAGCGAGAACTGGTGAGCTTTTTCAAAGGGAACACACACACACACACACACACACACAAAGTGCAGATAATAGAACCGATGATTGCGGCGTAAACCGGCCCAGTCCACTCCTTCCGCTCTTATAACTTTCCAAAACCGAACTCGGGTTCCCGTTCACACTTGAGTGGACTGAAAGCAATCAAGAGTAAAGAAAGTGCCTTTCCCAAGGACGCATGGCAATATCCACATTTCTCCCCCCTCCAATCTTCCATGTGACTGTCGGAGTGAACGTCAACTGCCTTTTTGTGAACACTACTCATTCCGTTTTGCGGGGGAGGGGGACGGGGAAATGTGGACATTGCCGGACACAGCACCATGCCGAAACGAAGCCTTGAACCTGATCAGAGGTGAACACTGGGACGCAAGTCCAACGCCTTACCGCTTCGGCCACAGCGCACCGTTTGACAAATTCCCTCACCTCATTTCATTTTCTGTCCCCTTCTCAACCCCCCAAAAATGTCATTCGATAGCCTCTGATGACTTCACCTGACTCTTTCCTCCTGCATAGCTATTACCTCCCTTCCTTTTACCCCACCCCTCCACCGACTCCTCATTACCACCCCCTTCCACCACTGTCCCCCGAAACAAACGAACCTTCGAAATGTTCTTTTAAGTGGCGCTCACTGAGCATTAACTCGTGCTTCACACACACACACACACACACACACATCCACGCAAACCTCAACCTGTCCACCCTTACTACCACCCGTACTCTCCACCAACACATGCAAACCTTCGAAACGTTCTTTTTAATGGCGTTCATTGAACTGAAAGTCAACACACGGGCGGGCGCACGTACACATACATATGCACAAACACACGCGCGTGCACATATACACTAGCAAACACACACACACACACACACGCACACACACACACACACACACACACACACACAGAGTGAAGTTTATGGTGGAGGAACAAAATCTAAAAATTCCTTCCAAGACAGACGAGCCAATAAACTGAAAGTGCTTGTCAATAAGCGCGCCAATCTGTGATGAACAAAGCCAACATCAGGTCACTCAGCTGCATTTCTTTGGCTTGCAGGACTCGCAACCGCCAGTGAAATTCTAACGAAAGGAAAGAACTGAGCAATGATAATGTTTGTGTGACAGTTGAGGGAATTTGATTTCAGTGTAATACGATAGCTCTCTTTTTCGCACACACACACACACACACACACACACATACACTTCTCCGCCCTCTCTCCCCACCCACGCTTTCCGCTCCCCTCACAGGTCATTGTTACGTTTTTTGGACATGGAGATCCATCGAGCTGGAATGAGTGATCCGCTTGGATGTGAACGTGTGTGTGTGTGTGTGTGTGTGTGTGTGTGTGTGTGTGTGCTTGTTTCTATTTGTTTCCATTACTCTGTGCTTGTTTCATCCGATTCCCCAATGTCCTGTCTGAAGACACTCCAGAACCATGTTACCACTGAGCCAAGTGTCACACTTCGGCCACTGTAGCGCCGTGGCAGAATCGGTTAGGCACTGGACTTCAGATCCAGTGTTCACCAGTGATCAGGGTTCGAGGCCCAGTTTCGGCATGGTGTTGTGCCCTTGGGAAAGGCACCATATTCCAAGTTTCATTACTCCACCAAGGGATAAACGGCTAGACCTGAATTCAGATGGGGCGGGTTTAATTACCAGAAGAATAGGAGTGAGCCCCCGCCTTCCCATGCCGAGCCCCTGAGACAGTGAAAATGAATTCGCTGCCCCATTGGCCATAAAATGCTAAGGGACGCAGTGTTGAAAATGAATTCACTGCCCCATTGGCCGTAAAATGCTATGGGACACATACTGAAAAAGAATTCACTGCCCCATTGGCCGTAAAATGCTATGGGACGCAGTGTTGAAAATGAATTCACTGCCCCATTGGCCGTAAAATGCTATGGGACGCAGTGTTGAAAAGGAATTCACTGCCCCATTGGCCGTAAAATGCTATGGGACGCAGTGTTGAAAATGAATTCACTGCCCCATTGGCCGTAAAATGCTATGGGACGCAGTGTTGAAAAGGAATTCACTGCCCCATTGGCCGTAAAATGCTATGGGACACAATATTGAAAAAGAATTCACTGCCCCATTGGCCGTAAAATGCTATGGGACACAATATTGAAAAGGAATTCACTGCCCCATTGGCCGTAAAATGCTATGGGACACAATATTGAAAACGAATTCACTGCCCCATTGGCCATAAAATGCTATGGGACGCAGTGTTGAAAAGGAATTCACTGCCCCATTGGCCGTAAAATGCTATGGGACACAATATTGAAAAAGAATTCACTGCCCCATTGGCCGTAAAATGCTATGGGACACAATATTGAAAAAGAATTCACTGCCCCATTGGCCGTAAAATGCTATGGGACGCAGTGTTGAAAATGAATTCGCTGCCCCATTGGCCGTAAAATGCTGTGGGACGCAGTTTTGAAAATGAATTCACTGCCCCATTGGCCGTAAAATGCAATGGGACACAATATTAAAAATGAATTCACCGCCCCATTGGCCGTAAAATGCTATGGGACACAATATTGAATATGAATCCACTGCCCCATTGGCCGTAAAATGCTATGGAACACAATATTGAAAACTGATGAATCCACCGCCCCATTGGCCGTAAAATGCTATGGGACTGTTTGAGGTGGTCAACACTCGTGTTTTTACAATCAGCCAGAACGTGTTAGCTTGTTGTAGACACCACAGGGGCTGGGTATGAAAATCTTATAGCCAACGTAATTTGTGAGTTTATTCCAACGACTACAGGTCAAAAACGTCACTTCGGCCTTTATCTCTCTCTCTCTCTCTCTCTCTCTCTCTCTCTCTCTGTGTGTGTGTGTGTGTGTGTGTGTGTGTGTGTGTGAATAATTACCATGTTTAATAGATGATAATAAATATGTTTTTATCTTTTATCATATTTTTGTGTGTGTACCATTCCTCATTGCTACTCCCCCTACCCCCTCTATCTCTTCCTTAGCACTTTCAATCTTTGGCTGACTTCCCCCCTGTCAACGAAGAGACGAAGCGAAGTGAATGAACTTTGACTCTCCCGAAAGTAATGACCATGTCGCGTCCTGTAACATCAATTTGCTTCCAAATCATGTTGTGTGGGTGGCTCCATGCCCTGTAACGTGACTGGAGTCTCCTGGGTGAACCAACCACGCGAAGAGTCTCGTCTTGTACCAATGGAAACTGAGCACGCAAGTACAAACAGGGCGGAAAGAGGGGCATTGAAGAGGATGAAACGCAGGGCTGTGTTTAAAGTGAGTGAGTGAACACTGATCACCCTGGAAATTGTGTTTTTGGTTTCAGAGCCAGGAAATGGATTTGGTTAATTTGTTGGAATCTGGTTGAGTCAAAAGCACTGCTGCACGTCTTTTGGACTTGATGACAGCAGTATTCCCCCTGGACACCATTGAGTGTGTTTGTGGGGAATGACTCTGCCAGTGCCAGTCACCTTCCATGGTCTTTGATAAATGGATTGTCTTTGAGCGTCATTGTTGATGTGTCTTTGGGCATCACTGATGACGTGTACTTTGGCGTCACTGATAACATGTCATTGGTGATGTGTCTTTAGGCGTCAGTGATGACATGTCATTGGTGATGTGTCTTTAGACGTCACTGAGAACATGTCATTGGTGATGTGTCTTTAGGCGTCACTGATGACATGTCATTGGTGATGTGTCTTTAGACGTCAGTGATGACGTGTCATTGATGACGTGTCTGAGGGTTCACTGATGACGTGGCTTTGGGTGTCATGAATGACGTATCTTTAGGCGTCACTGATGACGTGTCTTTGGGCGTCACTGATGATGTGTCTTTGGGTGTCATCGTTGATGTGTCTTTTGGCTTCATTTGTGACATGTCTTTGGGCGTCATTTATGACGTGATCCAAAAAGAGAACGTGTAGTTAGTGACTGAGAGAAAGATGGGACAAGGTCTCTTTCTCTTCTGACGGTCACTTATTAAACATGCTCGTGATGACATAGTACCCGCAAAAATATTTTCTTCTTTTCATTTTCAGATTTGATAAGGTCATTGCTATCGAGGTTGACGTGGCCACTATCGGTGAATATCACACACATATATACACACACACACGCGCGCGCGTCAACACAAACACTGCAATGCAAACATTGTAGGAATGACGCACCCTGATATTACCCGAATAAATCTGTTGTACACACACACACACACACACACACACACACACACACACACATGAGTCCACACCTTATGAACAAACAGAATTTGGTTGCAGCATTGGCGAGCTAATAAACTGTCCTTGTCACCAAACGCACCAACCTGTGGTTTACAAAGGTAACATTAAATTAGATATCTTCGTTTTCCAGGACTAGAATCTGCGAGTGAAATACTGATGACACAAAGGAACACATAAGCGCGCGAGCGCGCGCGCACACACACATACACGCACACTCACACACACACACACAGGGAAAGGGAGCGAAACGGGAGATTTCCGTTTCTTTTTTTCCAGGGTGTGCAAAATAATACACCCTGTTTATACAGGGTTCACAAGAAGTTGAGGACCAGGTGGGAAACTTGCACAAATTTCCTCTCGGGGGTATGCTGAAATGATGCTGAAGTTAACGACAAACAGCGGTGCAAGCAGCTGATAATTGAATACACTTGTAAGCAGAGGTGCTTTCTTGCACAAGCACTTCCTTTTTTTACGATGAAAAACCACAGCAATCGTTAATAAAGCACTGAAGGTACAAGTCTGGCTGGGCATTGATTTCTCAAACTCTTTTTTCAAGTTTTTCATAGCGGTCGTGTGCTTGAAACAGCCGTTTGTGTACTTAATAAGAGACCAGTTTTTCCGTTTTCCTTTGCAACACCTGTGGGAAGTGCTGCGCATCCAGAATCAGCCTCTTTTCCCTTATGAGGACACACACCGACAGATAAGCCTGCCTGCCTACTCATCCGTCGGTCCGACGGGAGACTCCATAAAAAAGAGACCAGTGCAGTTCAGTTCAGTTCAGTTCAACTCAGTTCAGTTACTCACAGCGTTCGGACAAATCAATATACGCTACACATCTGCTAAGCAGATGTCTGATGAGCAGCTTGACCCAGCGTGCTTTGTCAGGCTTTGAGGAAGTGCCGGTGTAGCCTTCATGATTCAAATCATCTCTCGATTTAATTCACCTTTCATGAAAACACACCTACTTTTGTGAAGTGATCCGTAACGTTTTTGTGGTCTATACAATGAATCTTCTTCGGCGTGGACATCGATGATGTCACATACAAGTTTTGACAGACTTGTCTCTTATTTGCTTTTCCGACGTGATGTTTCTTGAATCGGATTCACCAGATGTCGAGCCTTAAGCGTCAATATCGCATTGGCATTGCGCTATGGTCTCATCGTGTTACAATAGTCATGTAACCCCTGACGTCAATACATCGCAGCATACCTATAACACATTATCAAAAAGAGGGAAAATCAACAAAAAATGGTGTTTGAAAAATCAACAAAGACTGGCTTTTGGAAAATTAGCGAAAATGGTTTGAAAGGAAGGCTATAGAAAGTCAAAAATGATTTGTAAAATTAACGACGGAGTTTGAGAAACACAATAAAGATCGTTTTTTTTTAAATTTATTTTTTTATGATCTATTTATAAACATCAATTAAACGAATGAAAGGCTTTGGAAAACAGCCTTAGGAGCGAATGGATATGGATGCCTATTTTCTTCAAAAAATGTCCCGCTCCACCCCATCCTATATATATATATATATAATTTTTTTTATTTTAATTAAATTTTAACTGGCGCACAAATGGAAAGAATGCGTCTTGAGAAATATGTACCACACTCGTGTTTAAATCAATTGCCAAAACAGGTAATTCATTGGACTGGGATGATGGCCTAAAGGTAACGTGTCCGCCTCGGAAGCGAGAGAATCTGAGCGCGCTGGTTTGAATCACGGCTCAGCCGCGGATATTTTCTCCCCCTCCACTAGACCTTGAGTGGTGGTCTGGATGCTAGCCATTCGGATGAGACAATAAACCGAGGTCCCGTGTGCAGCATGCACTTAGCGCACGTAAAAGAACCCACGGCAACAAAAGGGCTGTTCCTGGCAAAATTATGTAGAAAAATCCACTTCGATAGGAAAAACAAATAAAACTGCACGCAGGAAAAAAAAGAAAAAGAAAAAAAGGGTGGCGCTGTAGTGTAGCGACGCGCTCTCCCTTGGGAAAGCAGCCCGAATTTCACACAGAGAAATCTGTTGTGATAAAAAGAAATACAAATACAAAACTCCACTTGAGCTGTCTATTTCTTTCTTCATACCGAGCAGTGCGGGACATATCACAGCTGATTTTAGAATGTCACAGTAATCTTTTGTTGATTCATCTTATTTAAAAAAAAAAAATAAAAAAAAAAAAAAAATAAAAAAATCGAGTTTCTCCTTTCACTTCCGACTTCCGAACTTGACCAAACTTCACCCCCCCAAAAAAAACAACGAAAAAACGAAGCCAAGTAACTGAACTTATACTCTCCCTAAAGCAATGACCCTGTCGTCTCCTGTACGGTCTGACTGTCTGCTAATTACGTTGTGTGGACGGGTCCTGGTCCTGTAATCCATTTGGCCTCTTTGGGGGGCATACCAACTACGTAAAGACTCTCACCCAGTCACATTGAGTAAAATTGGGCTGGACGGAAACCGCAGTGCTGTGTGTAAGGATGTTGGTGACTATTGATCTTTCTGCAAATTGTGTTCGGCTCTCTGAATAGGGAGACAAATATGGTTACACTGTCGGCATTTTTTTTAAGTACTTGCGCACTTTCTGCTTTTTCTTTTTCTTTTTGTGTCTAGAGTACATGGCCACCTGAACTAGTACGGTGTTTTGGGGGGCTGAGGGAATCTTTCTCTCAGTCCCAGTCCTTTCTCAAAAGTCTTTGAATGAAAAACAGAATGTCAGGAATGTGTTTGGCTTCTTCCTCCCCGTTACCCCCGTTACCACCCCTCCCAGTGGCATTTACTGTGCATGCATTTGTGCTTCACACACACATGCAAAACACACACGCATGAACGCACACACACGCGCGCGCGCGCACACACACACACACACACACACACACACACACACACACACACATACAAACGCGTGCGCGCCCGTGCAATATGCATATCGCACACTGAGAGAGGAACAAATACCATTTCGCTGACGAGCGAATAATCCTCTCGAAGTGCTTGTCAATAAATGCAGCAACTTTTGATGGACAGAGCCAGCACTAGGTCACGCAGCTTCATTTGAGATGCTCCAAGGACTCGCAATTACCAGTGAAATGCCGACAGTGAAATAATAAGAGAAATGAGAATTAATAATCTTCGTGACAAATAAAGGGAATTCCGTTTTACTGTCACTTGATATCACACACACACACACACACACACACACACACACACACACACACACACACACACACACACACACATTATTCGCGTGCCCTTGCGCGCACGAAACAGAGAGATGAACCAGAGAGACAGTGGCAGAGAGAGAAGTCACCGTTAAGTTTGTTTTGTTTTGTTTTAGACAGAGGGAGAATGAGAGAGGGAGAGGAGAAAGAGAGAGAGGGAGAAACACAGAGAAAGATAGGGGGGAGAGTGGAGGAGAGAGTGCGAGAGAGAGAGAGAGAGAGTGACAGGGGGAGAGAGAGAGAGCAAAAGAGAGGGACAGTGGTGGGTTGGGGGGTTGGGGGGGGGGGGGGAGGAGGGGAAGAGACAGAGCAAGAAAGTAGAACACACAGGCAGGCAGACGGGAGTGGGGAGAAATAGTGGGGTGCAAACACGTCCAATTTTCAACAGCTGATCTCGCTGCATGTGAACGTCAGTGCCGGCAGTCGCCGTGTTTTGACAGGTTTTGCTGCCACTGTTTGTCTTTCACGACTCCATCATGATTGTTTTCATAATCCAATTCCCCAGCATGCCATGTCCACAAACACAGACAAATCGGATCATGTCTGACAGCTCGTGGCCTTCATGGACACACCGAAGCGGTCAACGTGGTCATGCAATTAGCCGGGACGTGTAAGACTGACCACTGTCCGCAGTATACACAGAGTTGAGACATGGAGAAAACAACAAGACAGCATATCATAAAAAAAAAGTTTGTACAATCAACGGAGAACGGTTTGGAAAGATCGATGAGGAACGATCTGGAAATGCCAATAAAGAGCGGTTTGTAAAGGTGAAAGGTCAGCAAAGAACGGGTTGGGGAAAAAAAACCAGTTTGGAAAGATCAATAGAAAACGGTTTGGAAAGGTCAACAAGGAACGGTTTGGAAAGATCAAAAAAAGTTTGGAAAGATCAAGGAATGCTTTGGAAAGACTGATAATGAAGGGTTCGGAATGGTCAACAAAGAACGATTTGGAAAGGTCATATATGGATTTGTCTGGACGCTGTGACGCCTCCTTAAGTATCTGAACTGAACAAAAAGGTCAACAGAGAACGGTTTTGTCAACAACGGTTTAGAAAGGTCATCAAGGAACGGTTTAGAAAGGTCAACAAAAACGTTTTGGAAAAATCAACGAAATGCGGTTTGGAAAGGTCAACAAAGACCGGATAGGAAAGGTCTTCCATTGACAGAAATGCTGAAGAAAGACCGGTTTGAGAACACCCAAAGGAACCATTTGAAACACTTAATAAAGGTTTGAAAGCAGAACGAAAAATGTTTGAAAAATATACAAATATATACTTTGGAAAGCTAAATGAATAATGATTCCGAATACTCAACAGGTTGGAAAAAATTTCCAAAGTGGGTGAAAATACAGTTTTACAAGCAAACTATAATACGTGCATATTTTTTCCTAGACCCCCCCTGTTCATACAGAGAACTTGTCGACCACAATCTTCCACAAAATATTTACATAAAAAAAAGTTGTAACCAAATGTAAATTCAGGGCTCGCACTGGTGGGGAGTCATGAATGTGTCAAAAATTATTCTTTCTTGATTCAGGATCAGGCGGGATAGATCATAAGTTAATTCAAAATTTCATCATTTCGTTCTTTTTTTCGTCTTTGTGTGTGTGTGTGTGTGTGTGTGTGTGTGTGTGTGTGTGTGTGTGTGTGTGTGTGTGTGTCCTGATTGCTATCGATTTCCCTTCCACTTTCACATACAACTTCCAGTCTGTGGCTGACTTCATCCCCGCCAGCGAACAGACGAAGAAGAGTAATTGAACTTTAACTGTACCAAAAGTAATGACCATGTTGTGTCCTGTAACATCTGATTGTCTTGTAATTACGTTGCGTTAGTGGGTTCACGTCCTGTAATGAGACTGGATTCTCTTGGGACCACAAGCTTCTACAAGAAGTATCTCGTCTTCTCTTCTTTTCTCTCCCCCCCCCCCTCCGGCAGGTCAAAGGGGGACTGAATGGGAATTGTGGTTCTGGTTCCGAACCAGTTTATCAATATGGTTAATTTTGTCGGTATCTGGTTACAACAAAACATACTGCCCTACGTTATTTTGCTTTTTGTTGAAACCCCCCGATGAAGTTAAAGACTGTTAAGTGTCACTGATCTCGATGTTGACGCGGAAGTGGTGGGAAAATAAGAACTAGGTATTTACATAGCACGCGCACAGCTCTGAGAAGTCTTATGCAGTAAGCTGACAGGTAAGTTCCAGTTTCAGTTTCAAGGAGCTGTCAAAGCATGGGGATTGCGCTTCTTCTAGCTTTACACAAAAACATTAAAACTGATAAAATAATCAAACAAAATAAATAGATTATAGATAAACAACAAGAAAAATAAACAATGTAATCATTAAAGATTTGCCCTCACGAGTTGAGTCCAAAGTATATCGAAATGATTTTAACTGTCACTCCCCATTTTGAGGGTCGTTTCTTTAACACGAAATAAGAACACAATAAATAAGTGGTCAGACAACATCACTGAGTGGACAGAGAGGAGCTTTGCCGAAACTCCTGCCCTATCCCACGACCACCAGAAATGGAGAATACTGGTGATGCGTTCAGTAGTGCAGCGCGACCAAATTGGTTTCGGGACCAGTGACAGAGACAGTGACTTGAACACAACATTTTGCGGACCCCGTGTGTCATGAGCACATCAAGCAAAATAATGGAACGCTTTCAAGTGTCTGGAAAACTAACGATACTGTCTGACTGCCCCCATAACAGCACGGAAAGAAGGCGGGACGGGACAGGTGGTGGTGGAGTGGAGGGGGAGATCTATATACCGTGTAATCCGATTGTCCTGGTTATACCCACCATCCAAAGCCTCTCGTGTCTGACCAATGAGATCTGTGCTTGCAGACACAGGCGGGGAGCACAAACATGGCCGCAATGCACCATGTCGGAGTGGGGGGTGGGGGGTGGGGGGGTACTGAACGCTCTGCAAATTAACCCTCCCTGATTTCTGCTCCCTCCCGGGATGTGCACCACAGGTTCAAGCAAAACCCAAGACAAATAATGTCTTCACCATGTCCCCTACTTGACGGTAGTTTGGACTGGTGTGCACTTTCCAAGACCACCCTCAGACAGTGAGCAGACTTGCTCAGCCGGGATTGTCAATATTAACAGAGGGGAGGTGCAGAAGGGAAGGGGAATCTTTGATATATGCACTCTACTTTGGGAAACCAGCACTGGATTTTCCATCTCTGCACTGCAAAAGGCAGTACCTTATTAAGGTAACTGTTCGGGGTTACAGGGCAAAGATAATATATAAAATGTAACTTCTCTGCTGATCTTAGGCTATAAAATCAGTGAACACACTACTGTATTTTGACATGTCATATACGTGTACGGTTCCTGTTGGAAAACCAACAAAACACCCAGAACTGCAGCACAAGCAATGCCCCCCCCCCCCCCCCCCCCCCCCCCCCTCTATATGTGTGTGTGTGTGTGTATGTGTGCGCGCGCGCGTGTGTGTGCGTGCGCGCTACACTGTCAAATTAACTGCTAGCACCTTTGTGAAAAGGTCTTCTGTTATTATCATTAGTATTATCATCATTACTTTTCTTCTTCTTCGTTGTCGTCTTCTTTTATTGTTATTATTATTATTATTATTACCATTTTATCTTTATCATCATTGTCATTATCATCATATGATCTCTGAGGGTGCACATTTAGAAACATTTTCTCCTCCCATGATTGCTGGCATCGATGATGTTTGTTGTTTCTGTTCGAAAAAGACATTTAAAAAAAAGAAAAAATCGTGGGCGAAGTTGTCCGACATCCACCCCCTTACTCGCCTCAGCCCTACTACCTACCCTCACCCTCCCTACTACCCTTTCTCCAACCAGCGAGACAAATCCACACGGATGCAGTTCCTTCTTAGCTGCCCCTGATTCAAGGTGACGCTATCGGCTGAGGCAAGCGACAGACTGACCGAGTTGCTGGCTTCTGCAGCAGATTGATAACAGTGGTCTGCCCCTTTCGGCGTTTGTTCCACGTCGCCTTACTGTTCTACTTACTTTCTAGGCTGACCGAACATGACTGCTGGGTACCAGGAAGAGATCTATTGGGCAGGGAGGGGCGGGGTGAAGGGGGGATGGGGAGAGATGGGTGAAGGGAGGGGAGGTGGGTGAAGGGGAAGGGTGGGCGGGGGGAGGGGGGGGGCAGGGGGGGAGACACTGAAGTTCTGATACGAGATTCTACAATTTTGAAATTTACTGAAACTTATTGAGGAGGAGGAGTTGGGAGATGGGAGGGGGGGGGGGAGATGAGGGGGGCACGGGGTGGGGGTGGGGGGGGGGGGACGCGCGGCTTGGCGCTGCATTGGGCGATGTTTCTCTCTCTCTCTCTCTCTCTCTCTCAAAAACGAAAGCTGTAATGTGACCAGAGATGTTGCAATGTTTGTTTTTTTATGCATTAAGACTGAGAGAAGAGCACTCTCAGCCCTAAACAGACATATCAGCCCTGTGCTTTTCATTTAGTTTACTTGTTCTCAGTGAGCTCACTGTGTATTAAGTGGATTGTTTTCGTTCTTCCTATTTTATTTTAGTTAAGCTGTGTGTGCAACACGTGCACCCAAAATGTATACAGGTCGGTGACCTTACATTAAAATTCTTGCGTTCTTGCGTTCTCTCTCTCTCTCAAGCAACAATGCCATGGCCCCTTCTCATAGCGACATAAACTTGAGTCACTTGCTGAGTTCGTCTTCTGACTCGCCGCTCCGTCCCCCACTCCCTCTCTCTTCCTCTGTGTGTGTGTGTGTGTGTGTGTGTGTGTGTGTTTAAGTGCTGACATTGCATATGGTCCATGCTCATGTCAACTTACATGATTCACGCACTGAATTCGTGTTCTCTGTCTGTCTGTCTGCCTGCCTGTCTCTGTCTCTCTCTCAAGCAACCTGCTCAAATCGAAATAAACGAGAATCGCCTGCCAAGTTCCTCTTCTGAATCTATTGCTGAGTTCACTCTCAGAATATGTGTGTGTGTGTGTGTGTGTGTGTGTGTGGTGCGACCGAAGGAAGCCAGTACCACGGGAATGAGGCCCATTTTCAGACCGGCGATTTTACTTCCCTCTCCACAAGACCTTGAGTTGTGGTCTGGGTGTTAGTCTTTCAGATTAGACGATTAACCGAGGTCCCGTGTGCAGCATTCACTTAGCACACGTAAAAGAACTCACGGCAACAAGGGGGATGCCCCTGACAAAATTCTGCTGAGAAATCCACTTTGATAGTAAAACAAACTCATTATACTAGCAGATAGAAAGAAAAAAATAAATAAAAAAGGTGGCGCTGTACTGTGGCGACGCGCTTAACCCGTGGAGAACAGCCCGAATTTCACACAAAGAAATATGTTATGGAAAGTAGTATTACAATACAATACAATGCAATACAATAAATTCACCACACTACACTGCACTACACTACACTACGCTACGCTACACTGCACTACACTACACTACACTACACTACACTGCACTACACTACACTACACCATTCAGGGGAAGTGAAATATGGCCGGACAGAAAAAAAATTCCACGATGTTGTTTCAGTGAGTCTGCGAGTGGAAAGCAGATATCTGAGCAAACTGTCTTCGTTCGAGTAATGATAAACGTGTGTGTTGGATCAATATTTTGCCCAGTCTTGCCGTGCTTCTTTCTGCTCCATTTTTATGTGAAAGAGCGCACACAAAACACCCTGACCTGGGATACCCACCCCTCAACCGGTTATTTCCCTTGCACAACAGGAAGACCGAAAACGGAAGTCAGCATTGCTAACGCTCGATCTCTTTTGTGTGAATGACGACATTACTTGTCAGGCAAAGTCCCTGGTCGTTTTGCCAGGTAGTATTATTAATCGTAGCAGTATTATTTGTCGTTTTCTTACCCACTTTTTCGAGTCAAGGCGAAAGCATCCATCAGATCTTGTGAACAGTACAATGTTACAGCAGGTGGCACACAGTATGGTCGCCAGTTTCAGTTTCTCAAGGAGGTGTCACGGCGTTCGGACAAATCCATATACGCTACACAACACCAGCTTGGCAGATGGCTGACAGCAGCATAACCCAACGCGCTTGTCTTGCCTTGAGTGCATGCATGTGTATTTGCATACCTATCAGAGGGGATTTTGCTAGCGGACAACACTCTTGTTGCCATGGGTTCTTTTTCAAGTGCGTGCTGCACAACGGACCTCGGTTTATCGCCTCATCCGAAAGACCAGACGCTCAGTTTGATTTTTTCAGTCAAACTTGGGGGAAAGGGCGAGAGCGGGATTCGAACCCAGACCCCCACAGACATTGTATTGGGACATAAGCGTCTTTACCATTCTCCCGCCTTGCTCCTCTTACCATCAGCATAGAACTGATGACACTTTGCAACAGCTCTACCTGTGTCCCTGAGAGCTAGTTGCATTGCTCGGTCGGAAGAGCCTAGTATGGTCGTAACCCGCTACTAACTGTGTGCAGTATGGAACTGACCAACGGTGTAGTTCGGTCAACGAAGGCATTTAGTTACGTGTAACTGTCAAAAAGTTTGAACCAAGCAATGCAACTGGCACCTGGCATCTACACCGTGGGGGTGATGTGATGCACGACTTTTGCCCGTGGATATATATTTGGTTTAAGCATACAGCAGGTTGATTTCTCTGCAGCAAGCCGATAATAACCTCTTATACATTAAAACTTGATTCACGACTGAATAAACCTGGGACAGTTATATTTTGTAAGAGGTATACACCATGCGTTATCAAAACACACTTGGGACTAACATACATATTTGTTTTGCAATTTGTATGCATTATACATTAACAAAACTCTCTCTCACACACACACACACACACACACAAACTCTCAAATTCCCGACTGCATGGACTTTTATCTTTTTTCTTCGGCAGTTTCACGACCGACTTCTTTTCAATGACTTTACAGATGAAAACACACACACACACACACACACACACATATTATTATTAAAAAAAAAATATATATATATATATATATATGCATGTATGTATGTATGTATAAGCCACATTTTCCGTGACATAAAATTACTTAGCAAAAATGTTTAAAGAAGTCAGTGGTGGTGGTCAAACGGGACAGAAGAGATATGTCTCTGCCCCCAGTCACGTAACCAAAACTTACGTTCTGTCGGCCTCCATATCGAAGATCGATTCCCTCCCCTTTCACAGCATTTCGCTGGCTTCAAGGGCAAGGACCGCATGGAGCAACAATAATTGGGTTTTCGCTCATTTTAAAAGTAACCACCATGTCGTCCCCGTCAAGTCTCATTGTGTCTCAACAGCAACAATGCGAGGGACCTTCCGTGCCCTGTGATCTGACTGGCTTCTCTCGGGCATCCAAGCCGATCATTGTCGTTCGAAAAGTGGGAATGCATTGCATGGAAAGGAAGAGGGTGGATACGGATGAACACGAATCAGGACACGGTGAGTGGGTTGGTAAACACCGAGCAACACCACAGATCTGTCGGATTCTGGCTGGGGACGGGGTTTGGGTGCAGTCATTGTCGGCCGCTTTGTCCTTCTGTCCACCTGTTCCAGCTGATTATGCTTTCTGTTCTTCACAACTTCTTTCATGTCGGATAACGTGGGCATGTCTCGGTCAAAGAAGACAGTATCCCCCCCCCCCCTCTCCTCCCCCTGCCTTCTGGAAATTCCTCGGTGGAATCCCGTCCCTCCCTTTTAACCGTTATCTTTGTTTTCGGGGTGCGAGAATCGATGGCTGGCTGGAGACATTTCGGAAAACAAAAGAAACGAAAAAAAATTAAAAAAACAAAACAAAAAATGAACGAAAAAAAAAAAAATCTCAGACAGATAAAGAAGTGGAGACAGGAGACACAAACAACGAAGATCAATGACTGACTATACTTCCCTTTTCTTGATCTAAATTCCGGTCTCCCCCGCCACTTCTCTTTCACTTTCCAACCACACACACACACACACACACACACACACACACACACACAGAGGGAGAGACAAAGAAACAAAGACAGAGATACAGACAGAGACACAGAGAGGTGACTGAGCACAAGAAGCCAGCTGACGCTAAGAAAAGAGGCCAAAAAACAGACCCCACCTCACACACTGACACCACCAACAAGATTAGCCATGGCTAGACTGACTGAAGCACAGTTCATTACTGGTGAAGCCGGTGGGGTATCACACGTCTGATTTCCCTGGGGAAAGGGTGTGCGTGTGGGAGGGGAGTGGGTGGGGGATGCGGGGGGTGGGGGGGGGGGGGCGTGAGTGGTGGGTGGTGGAGGGCGGTGGTAGTGATGGTGTGGATGGGGTGAGACTTGAGAGGGAGGGAGGTGGAAAGAGTGATGTAGAGTATGGTACTTGAAGGAACCCGATGACTGATGAAATCGGCGACGATGAACGTCAAACAGTCGGGGATCATTTTTCAGTGGCTGCCGTTGTGGACAGATCCTGAGAGAACGACTATAATATCCGATGCATCAAAAATCCTTCATAACTGCCTGCTTGTTCGTTTGTACGTCAGTCTGCCTGTCTGTCCGTCACTCACTCATTCTCTGTTCTGTCTCCCTTACATTCCCCGTCCCCATGGCAACACACACACACACACACACACACACACACACAAAACGGAGCCTATATTGCTGCGAATGGAATGCCTGGCAATACACATTTCTTTTGATCAAATCATTTTAACTGTTCAACACATAATGTTATCCTTCTTCTTCTTCTTACTATTATTAATATTAGCATCATTATTACACAATTACTTTTATCGTCATTATAATAATTGTTATTATTACTATTATCAAACGCACAGTGGCAGACCTACGGACGTAGACACCATGACGAGAAAATTCCTTTTTTTTTTTTTTTTTTTTTTTTTTTTGGTGCTGTCATTAAACAAGAACCCAAGTCCACTAGCTTCATCGACGTGTCTCGAGATCTTTTCGACAGAAGAAGGAAGTATTTGAGATGTGCGGTAAATATTTGTGGAGAGGTGAACAGACAACGGAGGCGAGAAAATCAGATCAATCAATCATACTGTGTAAACACAAGCCACCGTCAGACGCACCTCAATATGTCAAATCAGATTCATATTGACATCAGTACTTCTTCATCTCGTTGGTTTATTATCTCTTCACTATAAAGTGATTTAGACATGTACACATTCTTTGGCGTCAACACTTCTTCACGGTGGTTAATTGTCTATTCACCTTTATTGTCTATTTTGACATCAATACTTCTTTTTTTCTCGTTGCTTGATTGTCCATTCACTTCAATGCGATTTAGACACATACAAATTCATTGACATCAGTACTTCTTCTTGCTGTTTTATTGTCTATTGAAGGTAATTTAGACACTTACACATTCATTGACATCGATACTTTTTCTTCTCGCTTTATTGTGTATTCAATACAATGTGATTCTGACACGTTCACATACACTGACATCAACACTTCTTTTTCTCGTTGCTTCATCGCCCTATTCACTTGAAAGAGATTCAGACATGAACACATTCATTGACATCAAAACTTCTCCTCGTCGGTCTGGCGTCTATTCATTAGAAGGTGATTTAGACACGAACACATTCATTGACATCAAAGCTTCTCGTCGCTCTGGCGTCTATTCACTACAAGGTGATTTAGACATGAACACATTCATTGACATCAAAGCTTCTCGTCGCTCTGGCGTCTATTCACTACAAGGTGATTTAGACCTGAACGCATTCATTGACTCAAAACTTCTCGTCGCTCTGGCGTCTATTCACTACAAGGTGATTTAGACACGAACACATTCATTGACATCAAAGCTTCTCGTCGCTCTGGCGTCTATTCAGTACAAGGTGATTTAGACCTGAACGCATTCATTGACTCAAAACTTCTCGTCGCTCTGGCGTCTATTCACTACAAGGTGATTTAGACCTGAACGCATTCATTGACTCAAAACTTCTCGTCGCTCTGGCGTCTATTCACTACAAGGTGATTTAGACACGAACACATTCATTGACATCAAAGCTTCTCGTCGCTCTGGCGTCTATTCACTACAAGGTGATTTAGACACGAACACATTCATTGACATCAAAGCTTCTCGTCGCTCTGGCGTCTATTCACTACAAGGTGATTTAGACACGAACACATTCATTGACTCAAAACTTCTCGTCGCTCTGGCGTCTATTCACTACAAGGTGATTTAGACACGAACACATTCATTGACATCAAAGCTTCTCGTCGCTCTGGCGTCTATTCACTACAAGGTGATTTAGACACGAACACATTCATTCATATCAATTCTTTGGCCTGTTGCTGTTTTCTTGGGGAAAGGCACTTTACTCCGATTTTATTTATTTTACTCAGGTGTTGCTTGGTACCTGACTTGCCATTTTGCGGAAGGTTAAAAAGCGAAAGTAGAGGGTTGGATATAAATTCATTGCTCTGATGGCCGTAAAAGGCGATGGACCTTTAGCCTTTTGAACAGTAAACACCAAGATCATAACGCAATATCTTGTGAGGAAGAGAAATAAACGTACATTGCTCGGACCACGTGACGAATTCAAACCTGAATTATTCCTTTTTTTTTCTCAGCTGTCTGGGTCTTCCCAGATGAGAATCCACCTGCAAAATTTAAAAGATCAAGAAATGCAAGCAAACAAATGATGGTGTGCTTCTTAAAAAAAAAAATCCGGCCATGTAGCAACCATGCCAGTTCAGGACGAAAAGACAATGACATCAGACTGCTAAGCCAACCGCCTCATAGCAAAAGTATCTGAGGCATGGTATAGACAGCGTTCCCATACAGGAACCCGGACTTTCTTGCTGATTCATGACGATGCCACTGCACACACTGCAGCAGCAACTCTGAATTTCTGGTGGAAAACAGTGTACAGTTGGTCACATATCCTCCATATTCCCTCGATTTGTCACTGTATGATTGGTTCCTTTCTCTTTGATGAAGCGACAGGTAAGAGGAAGGCAGTTCCAGCATGCTGACGGTGCTCGAGCATTCTTCGAGGGCGTTACTGTGGATATACCGAAATAAACGCGATCCAGCGCCAAGGACAAGTGGTTTAATAAAAGAATCAGAAAATACGTATAAGCTGAGGGAGTGATACATCGATGAGCAGGAATATTTGTTTTATGTGCAACTATGCCCACATGGCTGTATTCAGATACTTTTTTGGCGTCCCTCGTGCAATGTAATTCGGTTCTTAAAGTGTTGACTGACATTAAAGTTCTGTTTACATTTATTGCATAACTTACCCAGGAAAAAAAAGCAATCGTCAATGAAGACAGCAGAGAGAAACCCAAAATGAGCAAGTGTCAGCATTATAAACCGTGATGGATGGCGATAAAGTGATGTGCATTGCTCAAAGCAGCAAATGCCAATGGACAGCTCCGCTTCATCATGGTTGGTGGTAGGAAAAAAAGATTAATCAATTCTGATCAGACAGAATGCTGGTTTCATCAGTGTGTTCAAGCGTTCTTAGCGCTCTCAGATCGACGGATAGCCAAACAGAATCAACGACAGACCAATTTCCTGACTCATTTTGGGTGTAGCACTCATGTCGTCTCTTGTTTGTTTGTTTTCTCTCCTTTTTCTCTCTTTTTTTTTCTTTTCTTCTTCGATCCCTTGCCACAACAGTCAACAATTCAGATCTGACTGTTATGAGTAGCAAGGAGACTCATGTCTGCTCATAGCTTAAAATCAACAACAAATGTATTTGTATAGCTCCCATTCTTGTTGATTGTCTTCGGTACGTCGTCATTTTCTTGCTTTGGGGTTAATCTTAGTTCCATCATTTTCTCAAAATAAGTGTCTGGGTCGATTTCTTATTCCCCAAGTGTACATATACAGCTGCGAATCCAATTTTCTGAACATGGGACAGACGGTCGACTTGTTTGTTTTCGTGGGACCTTCCCACAGTCTCTTCCGCTCCAGACGTCTTCTTCTTCTTTCTTGTTTTTGTTGTTGTTTGAGAACACCACAGTCTGACTCAGAGCACTGGTTGTACTCTCATATTCCTTATTGGAATTCCGGACGCTGTGACGTCGATTTCATTTTTTGGTGTGTTATTTTTATTTATTTTATTTATTTTTTTTTAAAACGATAATTATTTCAGAATTTCTCCTCATTCTGCTCTTTCATTTGACCCCAGTCGTCGACTGATGCTGAAAAATAAATGTGCTGTTTTTGCCGCTGAGATTGAAGCTCTTCAAGGCGAGTGTTCGCAAACTAAAATATCTGCTTGTTTACTCCATTAGAGCCAGGTTCTTTGTCCCCATGTAAGATATACTGAGAGAGCTGCGTTAAACAGAGCAAATGCGCAAAACTTATTAAAAAAATATAAGTAGATGTCCGAAGAATTTGCATGTCTAATTCAGTGAAAAACAACGGTGAAAACGTTACCAAAAGGATGGCATAATCTGGTATTTGTTCAATAAAAGGTCAAGATCGTCAATATTTACGAACCAAGAAAGCCATCAGCTTCGCAACAAAACGACTTTCGCCGTGGGTACACTTTATACCCTTTTCAAAACGAACATGATACAATGTCGTTTTTTTCGACACAAGCGCCCTTCCACAGACAAACACGACTTTTCATTGTGGACGTGCGGCGTTAACCCTCAATCACTCAGCCAAGTATGATTCGCAGCTGCCATACTGTGGACTCAAGAAGCTGGAGATCCGAGGTTGTACCGCCGATCTATAGTCCTGGCTGAAAGCCTCACATCGACCACAGAGAAGAAAATGGACATCCCGCGAAGACAAGCAGACAAATATGTGAACACTCTTCGCTTACCGAAACATGAGTGCTCCACAGGGAAGGGGGTTGGGAGGTGGGCAAGGCACGGTTGGTGTATCCTGAAGTGGTCATCGTGTCCTCAATTAACAGGAAAAACCACAGCATCAGCGTGTTGATGACTGAGGGTAAGTACTATGAATACTGCTGGTGCTAGCTTCACTTTGACCCTAAACTCTTACTCAGGCCGGTCCTTATACTTACTACCTGGCAAAACCTAAGCCTTGGTTTCTGCTTTGTCAGTCACTGCACTCACTCCCCACCTTGAGCAACAGATCAGGAACGCTGTCTTCCCTCAGTTAAGGACAAGGGCTGGGTTAAGGACGTGCCAAACATTGAACCCCCTCCCCGCCCCTTCTCCTTAGGAATGGCCTGATTACATGGTGTAGACGATGGCAACACTTCATTAAATCCTTTCACTTTGTTCCGCTGTCTCTGGTCACAGGGGTGTGGAGAGAAGTGGAAGAGGAGGTGGATAGGGAAGTGGGAATGCTGGGGGGGTGAGGGGTGTGGGTGGGGTGGTGGTCTGAGGGGGGTGCATATTGGCTGGGCAATTTGGAAGGTTAGGGGAAGAAGGACATGAAAAAAAAAGTATACGAGATGATGAGAGTTCTTAGAAAAACACAGTCATGTCATTTTTGGTTTTTTTTTTGGTAACTGAGCACACACACACACACACACACACACACACAAGCGCGCGCGCACGCACGCACGCACGCTCGCAGGTGGGATGCATATTGGCTGTACAATTCGGAGGGGTGGAGTAAAAAGGAATTATGAAAGTATACGAGTGATGAGAGCTCTAAGAGGTAGACTTACGCAAAAGAGTTGCAAAAATCTTCACTAATGTAAATTTGTTTTCAGTAACATGAGCGGTCATACACATTCAGACACAGTTACACAGACACTCACAGACACAAACACATAGACACAGACGCACAAAGACACAGTCACACAGACACATAGACACAGTCACACAGACACCCACAGACGCGCGCGCGCGCACGCACACACACACACACACACACACACACACACACACACACACACACACAAACCGACCACCTGAGACCCCCTCTCCTTCCAAACAAATAGGATGAATATTGAAAGCAACAACGTGACAGGACGGGTACAAAGGGAATGAAAACCAGTTTGGATGTGATCATTAGAGTTCTGACTTCAGATTTGGAGGACACTGGAAAAGGAGACGTTAAAAGAATAGAACAAACAAACAAAAACCCCACAGAAGGTGGAAGGGGTGGGTGGGGTTGGGGGGGCTCCAGACATAGTGATGTTGAAAAGAGACAGACCTGAGGCAGTTAGTAGTACTGGTGCTGACAAGGGAACGTCAACACCGTCTCTGTTGTCAGTGATGGAGCATCAGGAGTTGTCCTAAAGGGTTGTGTGGACAATGAAGGTGATCTTGATAAACGTGACAAGATGACAGCCACGTAGTTATCACATTGCTACAATCATCACATACAGTGACAGCCACACAGTTATTACATTGCTACAATCATCACATGCAGTGACAGCCACATAGTTATCACACTGCTACAATCATCACATACTGTGACAACCACATAGTTATCACATTGCTACAATCATCACATACTGTGACAGCCACATAGTTATTACATTGCTACAATCATCACATACAGTGACAGTCACATAGTTATTACATTGCTACAATCATCACATACAGTAACAGCCACATAGTTATCACATTGCTACAATCATCACATACTGTGACAACCACATAGTTATCACACTGCTACAATCATCACATACTGTGACAGCCACATAGTTATCACATTGCTACAATCATCACATACTGTGACAGCCACATAGTTATCACATTGCTACAATCATCACATACTGTGACAGCCACATAGTTATTACATTGCTACAACCATCACATACAGTGGCAACCACATAGTTATTACATTGCTACAATCATCACATACTGTGACAGCCACATAGTTATCACACTGCTACAATCATCACATACTGTGACAACCAGAATGCCCCGCGCCGCCGGCGGCGGAACGTGCTCTGCTCACACACACAGAGTGAGACGCGCGCGTGCATAAACACACACACACACACACACACACACACACACACACACACACACACACACACACACACACACACACACACACACACACATCACTGTTCTAAGGTGTTGGTCTGTGGGTATCTGAGAGACAATCCAAACGATTCTGTTTGTTGTGCGAAAACGGTTGGGATGGTGGGGAGGAGGATCCGAGAGAGAGAGAGAGAGAGAGAGAGAGAGTAGAGTAGAGTGAGATTGTTCTGTCTGTCTGTCTCTCTGTCACCCTCTGTCTGTCTGTCTGTCTGTCTCTCACTCTCTATGTGAAACATTTGTATGAATTTTGTCGCGATGACATCAATCGTTGATATGCGGTGGCAGAGGGGGAAGAAGGGAGGTGGGGAGGGGAGGGGGGAGGACTAAAACAAACAAACAAACAAACAAACCTATTTTGAAAAAGAATTATCTGCGCCATGGGACAGAATCGGTCAGGTGTAGGACTTCTGATCCAGTGTTCACCAGTGATCAGGGTTCGATGCCCCGTTTCGGCGTGGCGATACGTCCTTGGGAAAGGCTCTTTACTCCGATTTTCATCACTCCCGCAGGTGTGAATAGCAGCCTGGGGGAAGGTTCAGAGGACGGAAGGAGAGCGCTGGCCCCGCCTTCCAATGCCGAGTCCTTGACACGGTGGATATGACTTCACTGCCCCGATGGCCGTAAAAGGCAATGGGATCTTTCATCTTTTAACGCACTCAATACGGCAAGTCTTCTCTTCTCCTCTACACAGACCCCTCGGATGTCCAGTGGGTGGCTGAATGACCCAACCTTTAGCTTCCGTCGTCAGAATTGTGGTATTCTTTGTCAACATTCTCCTCTTCAGTATAAGAGCGTTCTGCTTATAATATTTTGACGATGGTAATTGGGGTGAAACGCTGTTAACGTCGTCTCTTTCGCCGTTCGTATGGAAAGAGTTAACCTTTAACTCATATAGTTATGTGGAGTGATGGCCTAGAGGTAACGCCTCCGCCTAGGAAGCGAGAGAATCTGAGCGCGCTGGTTCGAATCACGGCTCAGCCGCCGATATTTTCTCCCCCTCCACTAGACCTTGAGTGGTGGTCTGGACGCTAGTCATTCGGATGAGACGATAAACCGTGGTCCAGTGTGCAGCATGCACTTAGCGCAGGTAAAAGAACCCACGGCAACAAAAGGGTTGTTCCTGGCAAAATTCTGTAGAAAAATCCACTTCGATAGGAAAAACAAATAAAAAAACTGCACGCAGGAAAAAATACAAAAAAAAGGGTGGCGCTGTAGTGTAGCGACGAGCTCTCCCTGAGGAGAGCAGCCCGAATTTCACACGAGAAATCTGTTGTGATAAAAAGAAATACAAATACAAATAAGGGACGAGCAGCAACTGCTCGCGAAAGAGGAGTAGTGGGGGTGGGGGTGTGGGGTGTTGATTTGAGGTTCCAGAGCCTCACGCAGATTTATTTGGCAAAGTTATTTATTTATCTATTTATTAATAAATTTATTTATTTATTTTTGTTCTTCTCTTCCCGACTAGACATAACATAAACTCACTCGGTATGGCGAGTTTTTTTCCTTTTCTTACCCCCGACACCCCCCACACAGACACCATCTGATGCTGAGTGATTGGCTGAATAGCCCAACCTATAGGTTCCGTTGTCAGAAATGCGCTATTCATTGTCTTGTACCTATTCAGAATTAGAACCTTCCGTTCGTTACGTTTCAATGATTGCAACAGCGGTAAAAAAAAAAAGCTGTAATCTTTATTCATCATTTTTATACAACAGGTGTGGTGTAGCGTATATGGGCAAGTCCGCTCCCTGTGACACCACCTTGAAATCAGTTGAGAAGAAAGAAAAGAGTGAGAGAATACTCTTTATACAAAACGTTATGTACACACATACAATAAACGAGGACAGAGAGAAAGAGAGAGAAAAAAAAAAGAGAAAAACTGTTGCATAACATTACAATATTCTGTGTTTGACCACTGCACTTCAGATTGATTTATATATGAAATAATGAACCCCCCTCACCCCCACCCCCACCCCCCAAAAAAGGCACAAAACAACAAAATAACAACAATCGAACAAAACAAAAACTTCGACTATATTTGTCCATCTGTGATAGTTTAGAGCCCAGCAATCCGATTTCTTCTTCATCTCCCCACAGAAGTCCTTGTTTAATTATCTGATTCCACAGATCAAGAGGAGCTGTGGCGGCAGACTGTGTGTACACAGTATGATTGATTGATTGATTAATTGATCTGATTATCTCTCCATCCCCCACTCCCCTCTCTCTCTCTCTCTCTCTCTGTCTTTCTATCTCGTATATGTTGCTGTTATGAATATTTTGTCTCAACTATTTTCTATTTCACTTTCATTTTTCTTTCCCATCAGGGCTGGATGTAAAAAAAAATTTTTTAAGATAAAGGAAAAAGAAAGAAAAAACAAAGTATTGTGCTTATTTCTTTACCCTTTTGAAATAAAGTTTCGTTTCGTCGTCCCCCTCCCACCCCCAACTGCACCCCACCACTCCACTCCACCCCTCCCCCCTCTTTCTCTCGTATATGTATGTACATTATTTCCAAAGTTCAGTCTCTGTGAATAGTTTATGCAAGCTAGGGATGTGTGTTGCAACATGTATTTCTTTCTTTTTTTTCTTGTTGTTTTTGTTGTTGTTGTTGTTCCTTCTTTATTTCATTCTCTCGTTCATTCTTCTTTCATCCGCTTCCTTTCGTTTGTTTGTTTCTTTTTCTTTATTTCCAGTTGTAATGTATCGTCTTTAGAGTGAAAGAGAGAGAGAGAGAGAGAGAGAGAGAGAGAGAGAGAAAGAGGGAGAGAGAGAGAGAGAGAGAGAGAGAGAGAGAGAGGGGCGGGGGGCATACAAACTGACAGACAGAACGAAGGAAGGTTAATAACAGCAACGGCAGAGCTAACCAAGTTGTCAACACAGCAGTTAATATCCGTGGTATCCAGGATACAACGCAGGCAACATGACATGCCCAATTACACAAAGAATTAACAACGATATGCTATGTATGGTATCATGCAACGGGTTTCCAAAACGTCAGTCACGTGAATATAAAAACAAGAACAAAAAACCTGTCGTCAACAGACTGACGCCAGCTTTGAAGAAAGTGACTGGTGCCTAGACAAGCCAGGCATGAACTGATTGGCTCAGACAGCAAGCACTACACTCTAACCACGATTCTGAGGCGGGGCCCTCTCATAGTACAGGGTGGAATGGCAATACATCGACCACAGAGATCCCTTCGGTTGTTGTTGTCAACTGATTTTACGTCTTTTCCCTAAGAGCGATGCTAGACGGGTCCATCCCCTTTGTGTCTCTCCGCAGCAACACTGTAGATGATTCACGACTGTCAACGAGTTTCATCACGGATCTGTTCACCTGTCATTTTGTTTTGTCCTGGCGCCATACGCTTCATCATTGCCCCGCCCCCCCCCCCCACCCCCCCCCGCTCTTCCATTAACCACCCCAACCCCCTCGTCCACCCCTTAAGTCTTCCTTCACCCCCAACACCCCCCCCCCCTCCGCTGTCCTTTCCCCAGGGAAATCAGACGTGTGATACCCCACCGGCTTCACCAGTAATGAACTGTGCTTCAGTCAGTCTAGCCATGGCTAATCTTGTTGGTGGTGTCAGTGTGTGAGGTGGGGTCTGTTTTTTTGGCCTCTTTTCTTAGCGTCAGCAGGCTTCTTGCGCTGAGTCACCTCTCTGTGTCTCTGTCTGTATCTTTGTCCCTTTCTATGTCTCTGTCTCTGTCTCACCCCCCTCTCTCTGTCTGGCTATCTCAGTCTGTGTGTCTGTTTTTTCTCTCCATGCACGTAACTGTCTCACCAGCCACCCCCTTGCTTTTCTTTTTCTCACCTCTTCCATTTTTCCTCTGTTGGCAACGGCAGCTCCCTACCTCTCTCTCCATCTTTGTGCCCTCCATTGTCTCTGTTCGCCCTTTCCCTTCCTCCACCCTCCTTTCTGGTTCTGTCTGTCTCTCTTTCTATAAGCAATCTGTCCCATGTCAGTATTTCAATTTATTTATTTAACTTTTTTTTTTTTTGCTCTTTCTTTTACATCTTCTTCTCACGTCCCGCCCCCCTCGCCCCCCCCCCCCCGCCCCCCACCCCTCACCGTCTCTCATTTTCTCCTCTCCCTCCCACCCCTTGTCCAGAAGCAGCTATAAATCGATCACCACTTTAAACAGACAATGTGGAGAAAATCAAACCCAATTCTCAGAAGCAGGGTTTATTTAGATTTGTTGATTTTCTTCTTTTCTTTTCCAGGGCCACTAGCGACCCAGTTCTCATGGGGAAAGGAACCGAAAGAAAAAGCATGGGGTTTGTGGGCGGAGGTAGAAGTGAAGATACTTTGAGCTGTCTCCGTAATTTGGGAAATCCTAAAGGAACGCTCTCTCTGTCTGTCTGTCTCTCTGCCTCTGTCTCTCTCTGTACACACACACACACACACACACACACACACACACACACACACACACACACACACACACACACAATTTAGAAGAAAGTGAGTTTACATGTTCAAGACGAGGAAACGCGGCAATTCCAAATGAGTTTTCCCCAGTCAAGAATTGATCGGGATTTGTTTTAATGGGCGAATCATCCCCAGCAAATTGCTGTGAGGAATCAACTCACATCGTCTTTTTTTTTTAAAACGACATGATCTTCTCAAAAGGGGCGGGGAGGGGGGGGGGCGATATCTCAACACACAACACACTCATCCCCAACCTCACCTCCCCTCCCCCTCCCTCAAATACTCGCAAAACCACTAGACACAGAAAGATGATGATGGTAGACAAAAAAACAACAACAACCCCCCCCCCCACCCTCCCCCAAAAAAACCCACAAAAAAACCCAAACAAACAAACAAACAAAACAGCAAAAGATAGAGAACAGAGGGGAAGGAAATGATGGGAGAGAAAAAGAGAGGGAAAAGAGAGAGTGAGTGAGAGAAAGAGAAAGTAACAGAGAGAGAGAGGAACACACACACACACACACACACACACACACACACACACACACACGAAAGAACGACTCCACGACAGCAACGTCTTGCATAGCCAGAAGACTGAAGAAAGTTGAAAGAACTTTAGGAAAAACTCCGAGGTACTATCGTGCACTATCATCTGTCAAGAGATTTCTTGATGCAGCCGAGGTGATCAAGTGTATGGTAGTCAGCCGTGTCCGACGATGGCCATCAGAACAGCAGAGGAGGCAACCACTCTGGGCTAGTCATGCCCAAGTTTCGCTCTGTCGGTCAAAACGGCTTGAGGACAGTCGGCGCTGCGACGGAGCTGGTGGTGGTGATGATGCTGGTGGTGATGGTAGCGGTGGTGATGTTGGTGATGGTAATGGTGATGGATAGTATAAATGTTAGAAATGTACTCACAAATCTGCCCCTTCCACTCCATCTCGCTTCCTCCGATCGGCTTCGGATCCACTCTATTTACGTATACCCAGATTCAAACACTCCACTGTTGGATTCTTTTTCTGTCTCTGGACCTTGTATTTAGAATGAACTTCCTCTTTCGCTTCGTCAGGGCTCTGCACTCAGCTCTTTCAAGTCTGGCCTTAAAACCCACCTTTCACAAGATAGCCTCCCTTCCCTACCTCTTCCTTGTCTTGAGTTTCTTCAGTTTTTGAGTTATACATGCGTGTGAATGACAGGTGTGAAAGCGCTTAGATTTGTCTCTGCACAAGATTCAGCGCTATATAGATACTATTATCATTATTATTATTTATTATAGTATAGAGAAGACGAAGGTTTGTGAGCAGAATGGAAAAGAGGGGCGGGTTGGGGTTGGAGACCACTGATCTTAAACTGTCTCAATCCCTGGGCCGGTGTCTTCTTCTTTGGGAGAAGTAGGGAGGAAGGGGGGGGGAAGAGAGAGGGGGAAAGGGTTGTCGTGGTGGTCACAGGGGCAGACAATGCAGTGATGGAGCACAGCACAACCCTCTGGAGGGGCATAGGGGTGGGGGAGGGGGATCCCGTCTGAAGAAGAAGCCAGGGTCGTCCTTCTTATTGGCGCCTTCAATTCTGAACCCATTGTCCCGAAAAACGTGTGAAATCCTTCTGGAGCGGAGAGGAAGGTTGGGGGTAGAGGAGGCTGTGTGTGTGTGTGTGTGTGTGTGTGTGTGTGTGTGTGTGTGTGTGTGTGTGTGTGTGTGTGTGTGTGTGTGTGTGTGTGTGTGTCGCTTGTATCAGAACTCAAAACGTATTTTATTCAAGGATTAAGATATTAGGCATGGCCCATTCTTCCAATCTGTCCTTGCTAATCTACACCAATTACAATGACACATATATATTTAATGGAAAGGGGGGAAAGAAAGAAGAAAAACACAAAACAGAAAGAAATCCTGCAGAAGGAATGTGATAAAGAACACACACACACACACACACACACACACACACACACACACACACACACACACACACACACACACACACACACACACACACACACACACACATTGACAGATGGATAAGAGAGAGAGAGAGAGGAGGGGAGGGGGGAAAGAGAAATATGTCATCAGTATCGACAATCTGATGACTAAAGCCACATTGTTGTTATCATCAAACCCACGTAGACTGTTGTAATTGATATCAAAATTACTACTACCATCACCGATATCACTCATACTACAGCTATTGTCACCACCATGATGGAATGAAATGAATATATTCATGCATGCACATAAATCAGAAGAAATTGAAAGAAATGCAAAGAAGCAAACAAAACAAAGTAAATGTAATGAAAATAGGACAGAATAAGAATAAGAGCAAACAAGAACAAGGAGAAACAATAACAACGGATCCAATAAGTATAAAATTAATGCCCTCATTGTTACTGCCAACGGTCGCTTCTATAACTGTCACTTATGGTTGGATGGATTGAAGATATTTATGGAGATTTGACTGAAAGTTGGTAGAGAACTGCTCGTTTGTATGTGTACATGGAGTGAGTTCCATAGGGATGCACCTGAAAATGCAAAACTTGTTTTGAACATATCAATGCGGGTGCATGGTAAAATGCACTTGTTCGAGCCGTATCGGCATGAGGCTCGGGTAAGCGAATGTAGATATTGTGGTGCCAAGTTATTGTGCACTTTGTACACAAGTAACGCTTTGTTGAATACTGAGTTTGCAATGGAACGATGTTTAATCTGGCTTGTTTTTTTCTAAAGTTGACAATGAAGGATCTGGTAAAATTGTTTTGGCTGCTCTCTTGTGAAGGGAATTTAGCTTCTGAAGATGAACAGAGAGAGGTGGGTGGGGAATAGATGGGGTCAGTCTGGACTCCCCCACCCCCCCCCCCCCAAACTCCCCCCCCGCCCCACGCCCCCTGCCATCTGCTTACAACATCTATCACACGACTCTTGGCATCGATGTACTCCTCCATTTCCACTCCCCACCCCCATTCACTGTTCTTCATCCTCCCCCCCCCCCCACTCGCCCTTCTCCTCATCCGTCCACTCACAACCGCATCTTTCCGCCTTCCCACTCTTATCAAATCTACCGCCCACCCACCCCCCCACACCCCACGCCCGTCCCCAACTCATTGTCTTCCTTCTCTCTCTCTCTCTCTCTCTCTCTCTCTCATTCCCCTCAAACCGAAATGGTCCGACATCCTTATATCTTTTTCTCATCAATGGGAGTGTGAGACGAATTATCTGAAGCGGTCTGGTTCGCCCGTGACATTAACCGGCACACATTTCCCCAAAGTATATATTTCGGCTGCTTTACCAGTGACACCCAATCTAGTCTGTAAATTATGTTGTATGCATTAGCCGTGTGTGTGTGTGTGTGTGTGTGTGTGTGTGTGTGTGTGTGTGTGTGTGTGTGTGTGTGTGTGTGTGCTGTGCGTGCGTGCGTGTAACCTAAATTGAACACAGGTAGATGAGTTCACATCTTGAGTTCTTGAGTTTGCCTCAAATGCTAAACGCCTTTAAAATATACGCCCCACAGAAACAAAGACAGACAGATAAAAGAAAAACAAAACAAACAAAAAATGATAGTCTAACAAAGACTACAGATAGGCAGACAGAAACACACAGAGTTTCTCACTATCAGAGAGATAAAGTTATAGTCAGACAGACAGACGGACAGACAGAAAGTGAATCGGACTTGCTAACAGAGAGAGACAACAGACAGACAGACAGACAGACACCTAGAGAGACATTCTCCTTCTCGTATAACTTTCTCCATTTTTTATTTAAAATTTTTTTTTTTATCTCCCTTTCCCCCCAGAACTGGAGGAAGACTTTAAACACACAAATGTCATGCCTAGTCACGCGTGTGCCCACGAAGAACACGTACGACCCAGCCGCTCAGAAGCTTTAGAAAAAGAAAAAGGCCACCAGTTCTGATTGAAACTTGAACAGTCTCAGACATGGAAAATCACGACATGCTGCCTGCTCCTCAACAGATTGAAAGAAAAAAGAAAGTGAACTGATTTAAAAAATATAGAGAGAGAAGAATAAAAAGAAGACGAAATGAAATAAAACTAAATTAAATAGGATGGAATAAGATTAACTGAACCAGACTGAACTGCAAGTAAGATAAACGAAACGAAATAATCTGTGATAAATGCTCCACAAACGACATTGTTTATGAGTTACACCATTTGTTCGTGTGTCCTTTTGTTGAAAGTGTCAGACAAAAATGTTTATCTAGATATAGAAACCGCCCATTCTTCATTAATTCCATTCATTGTTTTCTGAAAAAAAGCCAACAAAAGAATATACTGTTAAAACTTAAATCACTTCTTTCCTCTATTTGTAGCTCTTTTTGGCAAAGTTATGTCTGTTGATGTAGACAAGAATGTTGTTAATGGCTGAGGGAAAATTACTTTATTATTGTGTATTTGCGTGTTCACTCGAATGGGATTTTTTTCTTTTCTTTTTGTTCTTTTTATATTACTCTTTTCGTTTGTAATGTATGTGTAAAAGATGTATGTATGTAACGTTTCAATGCCCCCAGTGGGCACAAGAAATGATCTTTTTGCCCTGCCCTTGCCTGGACAGAAATGGTACGAAAGCTGAACATAAGACAATATGAAACTGATTGAAATGAAATGGCAGATGATATCATACACAATAAAACACACAAAAATTCAGCCGCGGAGAAGAGTTTCCAAGAAAAAACAGCCACCCGTTTGAGAAATTGAACTGCCAGAGACTTTCATATACGTCACACCAATCTGCTTAGAAGAAGAGAAGAAAAAAAAGGGGAGCAGGTGCCCTACATTCGCATAAACCCAGCGCACTTTCGGTTTGTATAAAACATGAACTTCAAAGAAAGAGAAGGGATGTAATGTCGCAATCCCACGTTATGACATGTCGAAACGGAGTTTCCATCGATCCCTTGACGGACAACACGGGTGTGCAATACCAAACGGACCGCTATGTGGAACGGTGGCCTTGTGGTAAAGCGTCCGCTTAGGAAGCGAGTGTCCGCAGGATCGAGTCCCATATACGGAAAGGGATTTTTACTCTCTGCTCACCCGACTCCACTAAACGCTGAGTGGTGACTTGGGTGCTAGTCTTTCGTATGAAATGATAACGCGAGATCCTGTGTGCAGTGTGCACTTTGCGCACATAAAAGGACCCACGGCATTAAATGGGTTGACCTTTGCAAAATTCTGTTGAAAAATCCAGTTTGGTAGTAAAACAAATACACTTGCAGACAGTATAAATAAGAAGAAGAAGAAGAAGAAGAAGAATGATCGGCTCTGTACTGTGGCGACGCGTTTCCCCCGGGGAGAGCAGCCCAGCCCGATTTTCACACAGAGAAATCCGTTGTGACAAATAGTGATACTATACTATACTATGCTACACGACACGACACGACACGACACGACACTAGACAACACAACACGACACGACACCACAGAACACAACACAACACGACACGACACGACACGACACAACGCACTATACTATACTATACTATACTATACGACACGACACGACACACGACACGACACTCTACTCCACTCTACTTAGCAATACGATACGACTATACTGTATTGAACTATAGTATAGTATAATATAGTATAGTATAGCATACATCCATATATCCACAATCCTTAACCCATTAACTGCTGGACCTGGGCGAACTGACACCGGTGTGGCACGAGTCTAAATCTCAGTTACGACTTTATAAGGGGTGAAACTTACTTTGCTCAACAAAAGTAATGCATACCCTAGAGGATAAAAGTCCAAACGAACAGTGATGACTGACATCCTGACCTGCAAGCTGAGGTTTATCTCAAGGCAGGTGACAGCCCTTCACTGAACAGCATACTCGCCAGCAAGCAGTGAAGGGGTTAATTAAAACTTCATCCCACACTCTCAGGCGAAGAGAAAGGTAGGTGGCTGTCCAGAGAACGAGACGTCTGTGACCGCTAATTCCCCCTTTTTTTCAACCAGAAGCACCGCAATATGTTAAAAACACAGAGCAACTTTTTCCCCCCACATCCCGACTATACTGCACATTGATTTTGTCTCAAGCCATGGAAATGATGCAAACGGGGAAAAAAGGTGGGGGGGAGGGGTGTGTGTGTGTGGGGGGGTGGGGGGGGTGGGTGGGGGGGGGGGGCGTGGGGGTGGTGAGGGGGTGGGGGAGAGGGAAATGACGTTAGTAATATCAGGAAGGAGTTTTATTCGGAAAAATAGGGGCTGCGGGAAAAGGGAGGTGGAAGGTTGGAAAGGAGAAGAGGGGGGTCTGGGAGAGAGGACAAACTCGAAAGGCAATGTTTGTTGTTGGGGTGAAATCTGAGCGTGCGCGCACGCGTGTGTGCGTGTGCGTGTGTGTGTTTCTGTCTGTCTGTGTGCATGCGTGTGTGTGTGCGTGTTTGTGTATGTGTGCGTGTGCGTGTCTACGATGCGCGCGTGTGTGTGTGTGCGCTCGCGCGCGTATGTGTGTCTGTCTGTCTGTGTGCGTGCGTGCGTGCGTGTGTGTGTGTGTGTGTGTGTGTGTGTGTGTGTGTGTTTGTGGATATATGGATATATAGATTTATATGTAGGGGGGAACACTTGATCAAAAACCAATATAATTACATTCCCTTATATTTATCTGTTTACATATTTGTTGCTGCCTCATCATCTGCACCGTTCGCGTGCCAATACTCCCAAGCCGCTCATTCCGAGTCCACCCCGTACATAACACATCAACTCACAGTGTTCGACAGACAGACAGAATGACAGACAAGAAGATCTGAACCGTTCCCCCCACTTCCCACCCCTCATCAGGTGGGGGCATTGAATTCCTTTCATGTGTGTCATCCAAATATAAATCCCCATCCTTCACGATCCCTCCCTTATCCCGACTTCGATCCCCCGTCGCTCACCGTGCCCCCTACCCCCCGACTGCCCCCCCCCCCTCACCCCCTGCTTCCCCCTGACACCCGTTTGTCCCCTTTCCCCAATTCCTCTCCCAGCCCTCCCCCCACCCCCCACCCCCAAACACCCCATTACCCCCGTCCAGTCCAGTCTCAGGAATTGCTAATGTAGGACACACTCTCACTTTCAACCCCGTCAACCAACACACACACACACACACATACACACACACACACATGTGCGCGCGCACACACGCACACATACACACACAGAGAAATACACACAGACACAGGCACACACGCGCCCGCGCGCACACACACACAGACACACAGACACCCCCCCCCCCACGCCCTCCCCCCCCCACACACACACATACACAATCACATACGTACGCGCGCGCACACACACACACACACACGCGCGCGCACTCCCCATAAAACTCCAAATAAAAACAAATCGTTTGCTTTCGCGCCGTTTCCGAAGCGTGTTTGGACGCCTGAAGATTTCATTACGAGAACTTCCCAAATCGACGTCTTCGCACATAGTTGAGATTCGAGCCTCTTCAATTCTTTGCTCAAAGTTATGTCACAGTAATTGGGACACATGCGTGTATGTCGTGGTGTTTCGCACTTCGGAACAAAACGGACAGAAATGAAAAGAAAAGAAAACAACAACAAGAACTGGAATCAGTTTTTAAAGGCTTGTGGAAGGTCAGGGAAATTGCTTCCCCCCCCCCCCCCCCCCCCCCCGAAACGATGAGGTCAGTTCAGTGCGATGAAAAAAAAAAGAAAAAGAAATATTCAGTCGACTCTGTTCACATGCACAGACACGTATGCGTGAGTGCCACAGAGAGAGAGAGAGAGAGAGAGAGAGAGAGAATATGATCAAACAACCAACCAATCAAACAACCAACCAACCAACGAAACAAAATCGCCCACGGCCACGAGTCGCAGTTTGCTAATTTTGACGCCAGTCCACCATACTGACGTCACGTGCGTGTGCAAGCGTCACAATCACAACCTAACGGCGACGTTAATGCACCTTCAATAACAAAAAGGGCACAATGTTCAAGTCACGACTCCGATTAATAAATAGTAACGCCAAGTCAGCAAAAGGACAGCCCTGGCCATGGGTCAAAAGTCTCAAATTTTGGAGTCATGTTCATTAGTTCTGATACAGAGTAACCCCTTCACTGCCAAAGCTTGTGTTGCAAAAGTGTGACGTTTCAATGGTAGTTATCTTCTTTTTTTTTTCGTGCTTATTTATCAATGGTGTCACCGGTTTGCTGAAGAAAGAAACATGCAACCCCAAAAGGGAATAAGTCAAAACACAGAATGGTGAC
Organism: Babylonia areolata; assembly: GCF_041734735.1. NCBI lineage: Eukaryota > Metazoa > Mollusca > Gastropoda > Neogastropoda > Buccinidae > Babylonia > Babylonia areolata. The sequence goes on from NC_134896.1 coordinate 31,702,099, forward strand.
TGCATCCTGACCCGAAAGTTCTGTCCTGTCTCAGTGAGGTGGCACCCCTTCACTGATGAGCATACTCGCCAGCTTTCCCAAGGGGTTAACAAGTGATAGAGTCACATTCGTTGTGTGGGCAAGATGATTGATAACCGACAATGAGCTCGTAACTCAGTAACGCCCCACACGAGAGAGAAAGAGGGTGTAGGGCTGGGTGGAGAAGGGAGGCATGGTACGAAGAGGGAGGGAGGGAGGGAGAGAGGGAGGAAGAGAGACATAGAGAGAAGGGTAGAGGGAGAGAGAGGAAGCGAGAGAGAGAGGGGGGAAGAGAGAGAGAAGAGTAGAGAAAGAGGTAGAGAGAGAGAGAGAGAGAGAGAGAGAATCGAAGGGCAGAGAGACAGACAGACAGACATATGGACAGGAAAACAGACGGGAAGACAGATGGACAGACAGACAGATACAGAAAGACTTCCAGAAGATGGAACTCGGCACGTGATTCGCGTTTTCAGAGTGTCCAGAGGCCATTATTAACACACACACACACACACACACACACACACACACACAGATAGAGATTCAGAACATGAACGCTGCACGTGATTAACGTTTAACTCAGTTGTGAGCATGATTCATTGTTGAGAGAGAGAGAGAGAGAGGGGGGGGGGGGAGGGGGGGGAAGAGAAGTCGTCAGAACATGAACGCTGCATGTGATTAACGTTTCACTCAGTTGTGATCCATTGTTAAGTGAGAGGGAGAGCGGATGAGGAGGAGGAAGATGAGGGAGGAAGCGGAAAAGAAGAAAGAGAGGGGAGCGGGAGGGGTTGGAGGGGTGGCAAGACTCACAGGAGCCAATCCTCGGATTCAGAAGATGAATGCCGCACGTGATTCACGTTTAATTCAGTTGTGAGCACTATTCACTGTTGAGAGAGAGAGAGAGGGATAGGAAAAAGGATGAGGAAGAAACCTGAAAGGTGAACAGAGACGCGGTAGAGAGAGAGGGGGGGAGAGAAAGGAAAGTGAGAGAGGGAAGGACAAATACAAAAGAGATAGAGACAAATTCTGGGGGCTTGGGGTGGGGGTGGGGTGTGGGGTAGAATGGAAATGGAAGTAAAAACACGGACGGATGATAGAGGAAGAGGGAAAGGAGAGCGGTAGATTGATTGATTAATTGATTGACTGACGCGCTGACCGGTCTACCGACCGACGGATAACCTGTCCGATTAATTGGTTTATTGACAGAAACGTGATTTCGAAATCCTGCTGCTGCTCTCTCTCTCTCTCTGTCTGTCTGTCTCTTTCTCTCTCTCTCTGTATATATGTGTGCGTGTATACGTGCGTGCGTGAGCGCGCGTGTCTACGTATTCGTACGCGCGTGTGTAACATAAATGTGCGTATTTTGTCAATCAAACCAAAAGGAAAAAAAAAAAGTACAAAGCAAAGAACCTGCTTCAAGACGCACCGGGGTATCCATATGAATTTCTCTCATCAGAGACGATATAAGTATTCTGTATCATGGATTCTGTATGAAGAGATCGACCATACCGTTCGTTCATCTTCGTCCTCCACGTTCAGACGTGCTCATTAATATTCATAGCACGCGCTGTGATCAGCACTGCACGTGGTACCCATTTAGCCATGTATACGTGACGCTCCCAGGTCATCTGTTCCATGATTATCTGGTGGTGATGGTGGTGTTTGTGGTGGGGGTGGAGGAGGAGGTGGTGGTGGTAGTGGTGGTGGATATGCGGTTATGATGATGGTGGTGGTGGCGATGGAGGTGGCGGAGGAGGAGGAGATGGTGGTGGTGGTGGAGAAGCAGTTGTGGTTGAGATGGCGGTTGTGGAGGTGCTGGTCGTGGTGGTGATGGTGATGGTGGTGGTGGTGCGGACGTGAGAGCAAAACAGAGAGGGAGGGAGAGATAATATGTGTGTGTGTGTGTGTGTGTGTGTGTGTGTGTGTGTGTGTGTGTGTGTGTGTGTGTGTGCGAGAGAGAGAGAGAGAGAGAGAGAGAGAGAGAGAGAGTTGATGCTGATGGTGTTGGTGGTAGTGGGGGGGGGGGAAGGAAACCGAGGAAGGCACACAGACACTTTCCAACAAAACAGACAGACCAACAGTCAGGCATACATTGTATTTTTACCAGAAGAAAAAGACAAGACACGCCACTTGGTTGCCCCTGCTAACGAGACGGCCTGTCACTGGGTGTTCCTCTGGCATGAGCCAAGTCTTCCTCCCTTAATCTGAACACTGTGCAAGACCACACACACACACACACACACACACACACGTGCTCTACCAACCCCCGTACCACACCCTTCTCCATTCTAAGCTGACGGCGATAATCGATTACTGGGAACCAATGAGATGAGAAAAAAGAAGAGGAAGAAAATAGACGAAAACCACGGAAATCGTCCACTTTTTTTTGGTGAGACATTTTGTGGTTCAGTCCTGTCACTTCGCTGTCACAGCCGGTCTTTATCGTAAATTCAGGTCCATTGTTGGTGTTCTCTGACTGATGTTCCTTCGATACTGTGTTAATTGTATTTCTTCCTTCTTTGCTTTTTGTGTTTCTAATCCCGTCTGACAGACAGAGAGAGAGAGAGAGAGAGAGAGAAGAGGGGGAGAGAGAGGGAGAAAGAGAGAGAGGGAGAAACAGAAGCAGCGGGAGGGGAGACTGAGAGAAAGAAAGAGAGGAGGAGAGAGGAGCAGAGGGACAGAGAGACAGAGAGACAAAGGGGTGAGATAGAGGGGGTCAGGGGTAGAGTCAAAGAGAGTGGAAGAAGAGAGAGAGGGAGTCGGAGAAAGGAAGGGAGAGATAGGGGAGAGAGAGGCACAGAGAGCGAGAAGGATATATATATATATATATATATATATATATATATATATATATATATATACAGAGAGAGACAGATATATTCTTTCCCTTCTTCTGTGTGCCTTACTTCTCTTCAGACGAACAGACCGACAGAGAGAGAGAGAGAGATAGGGGGGAAGAGGAGTGACAGAGAGAGAGAGGGGGGGGAGGGAAGATAGAGAGGGGGTATGTAGAGGAGAGAGGGAGAGTGGGGGAAGGAGGAAAAGGGGACAGAGAGAGAAAAGTAGGGGAGAGGGATGGAAAAAGGGGGAGACGGGGGGGTGGGGGGGGAAGGGGGATACGGAAAGAAGGAGAGAGAGGGAGAGTGAAGGAGAGGGACAGAGAAAGTGAGATGGAGAAAGAGGGGGAGGTGATTAGGAGAGAGGGGAAGAGAGAGTGGGAGAAACACACACACACACACACACACACACACACACACACACACACACACACACACACACACACACACACACACACAGAATGAGAGAGAGATAGAGATATCCTCCACCAACTGCAAGCCGTTTTTAGTTCAGTCCTGTCACTTTGCTGTCATGGTCGGTCTGATGTCCTGAATCCAGGTCTGTTGTCGGCGTTTCTCTTGACAACTTCGTTCAATACTGTGTTAATTGTACTTCCTGCTTCCTTCTTCTACTTCTCTTTGTGTCTCCATTCCTAAACCGTCATGAAAATAGACAGACAGACAGAGAAAGAGAGAGAGTGAGAGAGAGTGGAGGGGGAGGAGGGGGGAGAGGGGTGGGGGGTGCGGCGGCGAGGGGAGAAGACTTGGGTGAAAGAGGGAAGGGGAGTGATCCATAAATAACTTTGCTGCATGGCCACCGGCCTGTTTTCAATGGAGGTACATACATTCAAGACAAACAAAAATACCGTAAATAAATGAGAAAATGGACAGAGAGCAGGAGAGAGACAGACAGACAGACACAGAGACAGACAGACAGAGACAGAGAGAGGGAGAGAGAAAAAGAGAGGGGGAGGAGGACACGAGGGAAAAGACGGAAATCTTCCACTAACTGTGAGCCCTTTTTGGTTCAGTCTTGTCAGTTCGCTGTCGCGGCTGGCTTTTTGTCCCCAAATCGAGGTCCATTGTTGAGCTGATGTCCTTTGACAAGACGTGGTTCAATCATCTGTAAACTGTCTTTCCTCCCTCCTTTTTCCCTTCTGTGTGCCTTCATTCTCTTCAGACGAGGGAGAGAGAAGAGAGAGGGAGAATGGGGGAAGAAGGAGAAGGGAGAGAGAGAGAGAGAAGTGGGGGAGAAGTGTGGAAAAGGGGGGGGGGGAGGGAGGGAGAGGGGCAAAGAAGGGGGATACAGAAAAAGGTAGATAGAAGGAGGGGAAAGGAGAGGGATAGAGAGAGCGAGATGGAAAAAGAGAGGGAGAGAGAGCGAGTGAAGAGGAGAGAGGGGAATTTAGAAGGAGAGACACAGAAAGCGGGAGCGAAGGAGAAAGACGGAAATCGTCCACCACGAGCTGTTCTTTTGGTTCAGCCCTGTCACTTCGCTGTCAAGGCCGGTCCTTATCCTTAATTCACGCCTGTTGTTGGTGTTAGCTGACTTGAGTTCGTTCAATTCTTTGTTTAATTCCTTCCTTCCTTCCTTCCTTTACTTTTCCTTGTTCTCCATGTCTCCACTGCAGTCAGACAAATCAACAGACTCATAATTAGAGAAGGTGGGGTGGTGGCGGGAGAGAGGGGGGCGGCGGGGGGGTTGGGGGGGGGGGAAGCGTGAAGAGAGGGAGAGACATAGAGGGGGAGAGGGTGGGATAAAATAGAGAAGAGAGGGAGATAGTGCAGAGAGGGGGATAGATAGAGAAGGGAGATAAAATGGAGAGACGGGGTGTGGGGGGTGGAGGGGGGTAGAGGCATAATAAAGATAACAAAGGGGGAAGGAGAGAGACAGAGCAAGATGGAGAAGGAGAGGGAAAGAAAGAGTGAGGAGGAGAGAGGGGAAGAGATTGAGACTGAGATTGAGATGGTTTATTCATTTAGGCCACAGACCCTTTGAATGGGGATATACAGTAGAGTGCTGATGTGATACATTCAAAAGTTTTCGTGATGTAACACATACTCTTCTCCTTTTGAGTGCTTTATACAGATACAGAGCGAGCTCCTTTACAGTCTTTTCATTTGTTGATGACATTAACATGAGTCTAAACAAGCAAGGGTATTGACAGTATTTAACTGGAATCTATTGTTCTCTCAGATCTCTTAATACTGGTCAACACAGCACAAAGTGAACTTCATCTTCTTTAGACTGTTGACACATTGGACAAATCAAATTTTGGACACATGATTTTCGATATCGATAATAATGCGTATGTATTTCAGTAACACCTAATGTAAACCTTGCCAAAATATATTTCAGATTTCCAGAGAGGGGAAGAGAGAAAGTGGGTGAGACACATAAACACAGAAAGACAGAGTGAAGGAGACAGACAGAAATCGTCCACCATGAACTGTTTTTGGTTCAGTCCTGTCACTTCGCTGTCAAAGTCGGTCTCTATCCGAAATTTACGCTTGTTGCTGGTGTTAGCTGACTTGAGTTCGTTCAATTCTCTGTTAAATGTCCTTCCTTCCTTCCTTCCTTTTCTCTTCCCTACTTTTCCCTTGTCCTCCATGTCTCCATTCCTGTCAGACAAATAGACTTATAAATAGAGAAGGTGGGGTGGTGGCGGGAGATGGGAGGGTTGATAGAAGGGGAAAGAGAGGGAGAGACAGAGAGGGAAAAAGAGGGACAGAGAGAAGGGGGAAAGAGAGGGAGAGACAGAGAGGAGGAGAGGGGGAAAGAGAGAAGGGGGAAAGAGAGGGACAGACAGAGAGGGGGAGAGGGGGACAGAGAGAAGCGGAAAGACAGGGAGAGACAGAGAGGGAGAGGGGGGACAGAGAGAAGGGGGAAAGAGAGGGAGAGGGGGACAGATAGGGAGAGACAGAGAGGGGGAGAGGGGGACGTAGAGAAGGGGGAAAGAGAGGGAGAGAGGGACAGAGAGGGAGAGACAGAGAGGGAGAGAGGGGGACATAGAGAAGGGGGAAAGAGAGGGAGAGGGGGACAGAGAGAAGGGGGAAGAGACAGGGGGAGAGGGGGACAGAGAGAAGGGGGAAAGAGAGGGAGAGGGGGAAAGAGAGGGGGAGAGGGGGACAGAGAGAAGGGGGAAGAGAGGGAGAGACAGAGAGGGGGAGAGGGGGACAGAGAGAAGGGGGAAGAAAGGGAGAGACAGAGAGGGGGAAGGGGGAAGAAAGGGAGAGACAGAGAGGGGGGGGGAGGGGAACAGAGAGAAGGGGGAAGATAGGGAGAGACAGCGAGGGGGACAGATAGAAGGGGGAAATAGAGGGAGAGACAGAGAGGGGGACAGAGAGGGGGACAGAGAGAAGGGGGAAGAGAGGGAGAGACAGAGAGGGGGAGAGAGGGGACAGAGAGAAGGGGGAAGAGAGGGAGAGACAGACATGGGAGAGGGGAACAGAGAGAAGGGGGAAGAGAGGGAGAGACAGAGAGGGGGAGAGGGGAACAGAGAGAAGGGGAAAGAGAGGGAGAGACAGAGAGGGGGAGAGGGGGACAGAGAGAAGGGGGAAGAGAGGGAGAGAGAGAGAGGGGGAGAGGGGGACAGAAAGAAGGGGGAAGAGAAGGAGAGACAGAGAGGGGGAGAGGGGGACAGACGGAAGGGGGAAGAGAGGGAGGGCAGAGGAACCGTAAATGGGTCACAGTTGGTGGACGATCTCTCTCTCTCTCTCCCCCACCTCTCTTTCCCCCTCCCACTCTTTTCCACCTTCTGTATCTCCCCCCCCCCCTCTCTCTCCCCCTCTCACTTAACCCTTCTCGACTCCTCTCTCCCACTCCTCTCTCTCTCTCTCGGCGTGACTCTCTTCGTTTCTTTAGTGTATCCCTCCCTTTATTATCATTAAAAACAACACATTCTCCTCATCATCATCTCCTGTCCTCTTTTTTTTTTCACTATTATCATTTTATTTCATTTTTTTTTATCCTTCTGACTTTTCTCCCTCGCTTCTCTCTCTCTCTATTTCTCACACACACACGCACGCACACACGCACACACACACACGAACGCACGCACACACACACACACACACACACACACACACACACACACACACACACACACACACACACACACACAACATCTCCTTTTCCCTGAGCTGATCTGAAATTATGAAAATAATAAACTAATCAATATAGAAAGAAACAAACAAATAATTGTTTTGAAGTTTTTGTACTTCGCTCTTCGAAATTTGGTGCAATCACATCACTTTCCTTTCTCTCTTTTTGTTTTCATTCCTTTCTTTCTTTCTTCCTTCCTTCCCTTTTTTTTCTTTCTTTCATTCTCTCTTTTCTTTGCGTGTCTGTGTTTGGGATTGAAGATGCATGCACACATTCCTTTCACATGAGGCAGGATCGTTTGATTCAACAAAAGAACCGCACTCTTCTTTCTCGGAAAAGTTCTCTGTTTTCTTCCTTTCTTTTCTCCTCTTCACTTCCTTCCTTTCTTATTTTTCGAGCGGGGGGGGGGGGGGGGGGGGGGGGGGGGGGGGGGGAGGGTGGAGGTGAGGGCGGGGCGGGGGGCGAGGGGGGATCGAAGCTGTATACACACACACCCTGCCACACACACAACGTTCACTTCCACTAAACAAACCACTTGCATTCTTTTTCTTCTTTCCGTTTTTCCTTTCTTGTCCCTTTCTTTCTTTCTTTCTTTCTTCGTGTTTTTCTTTCTTTCTGTCTACTGCCCTCATCTACTGCCCTGCCCGATTTGATTGATTAATTAATGAATGTGTGCACAAAGTTCGCTGAACGTGGCTCGTTTTCCTCCTTGTTCTTATCAATTGCTTGTCTTTTGTGTATCTTTCGTGTTTATTATCTTTCTGGTTTGCTTACCAACTTGTTTACTTCCTGTTGTTGTTGTTTTGTGGGTTTTGTTTGTTTGTTTATTGTTGTTGATTTAGTTTTGTTGTTGTTGTTGTTTTGTTTGTTCTTTTTTTTTCTTTTTCTTTTTTTAAATCATACTGTTTTCATATATCTATATATGTGTACAAATCTGTGGTAGAATCCTGAGGCCTGACCAGCACGTTGGGTTTGTTCATAGGTCAGACAACTGCTTCATTGTTCTTGTTGTTTGTTTGTTGCTGTCATTTCAGCAGACATGGTGGAGCTTTGACGCCCACTTTAAACCGAAACTGAACTGATGATGACGATGACGATGATAATGAGGACAACGACAATGACGGCGCTCTCTCGCCGTCCATGGTGACGATAATGGAAAGCCAGACGACGATAAGGACTGAGACGGCAGTCATCATCAGTATTTTGTCGTCAAACATCGATGTCAAGAACATGGGTATGGTTTTAACGTGGTGTCAGTCCTGATATGGCCTTAGTGGTCGGCTGGGCTATAAACAACATGATTTGACTTGATTTCGATGTCAAGCATCGCTCGTTTGCGGAGAACGACTGAGCAACCAGTGGGAGAAATCTCCACAACATCCCCCCGCCCCCCTCCCGTCTCTGTATTGCTTTCTCCGTCCCTCACTTCGCTGTGTCATACTATGTCTGTTCAGGGGATGCGATGAGAAGCAGCGAGAAATTGGTGTTTGGTTTTCGCCACTTAAAATGTGTTTTGAGTCTGCATTCATCCAGTCATGTACTTCGTCAGCACTTATTATGACAGGGGCTGTTGGTCTGAGTCATTAAAAACCATTCAGTGTCAGTGTCTCTGTATCTCAGCCATTCAGTCTCCTCCTTCCCTCTATGTAGTGAAATGTATAAAAACCAAATATACTCGTGAAAGCTCCTCTCTCTTTCCCAGCCTTCCCGTCCTCTGTCTGTCTGCCTATCTGTTCTCTCTCTCTCTCGCCAAACACTGATATTTTACAATGTGAAGAACTCACACATACACCCAACCATACCGTCTCCAACACACACACACACACATACACACAGCTTTCCTATCACAGGTTTTTGTTCCTCTTGAAGGGCGAGTGGACAGTCCAAACAAGCCCCCATTTTCTTGTCCAATGTGGTTTCCTCTTTCGGAACGGGATCCCTATCTCTCTCGCCCACCCCCTCTCTCTTTCCCTCTATCTGCGTGCGTGCTTATGTGTGTGTGTGTGCGCTTGTGTGTGTGTGTGTGTGTGTGTGTGTGTTATCGACAAGTGTTTCAAAAGCCGACGCTCTTGAAATACACAACACATGGATCTATACAAACACACATTCCAACATACACACGCATATCAGCTCCCCCCCCACTCCCCCCACATACACATATACATCCACTCTCGCTCACACACACACACACGTACACTGGAACACAAGGATACAACATACGCACGCGCAGACAGGCACACACACACACACACACACACACACTAATACACACACATACATACACTAGCACATACACTAGCACACACGGATACAACATGCACGTGCACACACACACACAAACACGGATAGAACATGCACACACACACACACACACACACACACACACACACACACTTCCCATCGCAAAATGTTGTTACCATGCAGACAGTGCGGCAAGGAAGGTGAAAGCTTGCAGAACCAGTTCCCATTTTCTTGTCCACCCTCGTTTTTTTTCTTCTGAGTGTGGATCCGCACTCTGTGTGTGTGTGTGTGTGTGTGTGTGTGTGTGTGTGTTTGTGTGTGTGTGTGTGTGTGTGTGTGTGTGTGTGTGTGTGTGGATGTGTGGGTGTGTATGTCTCTGTGTGTCTGTGTTTATGGAGGTGGGGGGTGCGGTTGGGGATTGGGGGGGGGGGGGAGTGTTTGTGAGTTTGTGTGAATAATTGAATAAGTGCACGTTTATCTCTGCTTCCATCTCTCTTCATCACAACCATTTTGCCAATTGACATGAATCAGCTGTCTCCTCTCCAAAGTTCGGTGAAGAGATGCAGGTGGTTTTTTTTTTTCTTTCTTCTAAATCTCTCGTCTACCACACCCCACACCCTCCTCTATCCTCCGGAATCACCCCCCCACACACACACTCACCCCCACTACCCCCCCCCCCCACCACCACCCCTTCCTCTCCTCGCCCTCCTATCTCTCTCTCCACATGTATGCGCTATTCTATAAAAACAAAAACAAAAAACAAACAATTTACGTGTGTGTGTACAAGTGTAGTCCTTTCCATGGCTATCAATGAATATGATGCTTTGATATTTTTTTTCTCCACCCTCCCCCAACCCCCCACTTTTTATGATTCTTTTTAAAATTCATTTTCTATGCGTTTTCTTCGTATTCCTTTTTTTCCCCCTCACATTTTTTCCCTTTCGACGGCTGGATCAAAAAAGCAATTGTTTGCTTATTCTATTACCCTCAGAAACTCTCTCTCTCTCTCTCTCTCTCTCTCTCTCTCTCAGCAAGCAACAACAACAACAACAAAATATGCCGACACTTATTTGGAAACAATAAACAATAAAATCGAATATATAACCGAAAGCCAACGATCTGTAAAATCATCCCAAACTGACGATTAACCAGATGGCGATAAAATCGTTTCGAATCCAGAACAAAGCAACAAACATAATAATAAAAAAAAACCGTTCTATTCATTATCTTTTTTTTTCTTTCTTCGGGAATCAACAATTTAGAACTAACTTTGAAACGAACAATCCCATGAAACGCCTACAACAAAAATGAACACATGAGACGCAACGTATAATTTTGCCAGCGTTTCTGATAGCGTAATCATTGTTTGCTCGATGCCTGGCATTAGAAAATCTTGGGGTGTGCCATTCAAACATTGAACCTGACTGACAAAAAACAAACAAACAAACAACAAAAAAACAAAAACAAAAAAAAACAAAAAAACCAACGAAAACAGAACACAGAAAACATCGCAAGCCAATTATGACGCCACGACAAAACAAACGAACAAATGAACAACAACAACAACAACAGAAACGCTGTCGCAAATTTCTTGTAAAATGTGAAGTTTTGTTCGCAAAAGAAGACACGTCGTCTCCTTCCTGGATATGTTATTTTGTTATTGCTTTACTTCCTGGATTCTGACACAGGACTGAGATGTTGGATTTTTAGATTCACTGACAGTAGCCTTCTTCAGAGACACACATACACACACACGCACACGCACACACAGGGAAAGAGACAGACAGACAGACAGCAGACAGAGAGAGAGAGAGAGAGAGAGAGAGAGGGACAGAAATAGAAATAGAGACAGAGCTACAGAGAGATGGAAACAAAGTGAAAGAGAAATAGAGAAAATTTGTATGCATCCAACCGTTTGATATTCCCAAACATATATAAAGCCATTAATACATAAGGTGTTACGAACTTTAGTTACCTAGTTGGTTTTTCTTTTTCGTCCAGTAACAATAGTGATTTGTAAGCTTAAAGAGAAATAGAGACACAACCAGAGACAGTCGGAAAGAAGTATACAGAAATAGAAAATATACAGACAAACACAGAAGGAGAAACAGAGGTGTCAGCTACGCGTTACAAAAGCTACGTAGCTTTCTTGCTACTGACCCAGGCCAGGACTACAGCTCCCCCACCCCCTCCCCCCTTCCGCATGGGATGCCGGGGTCTGTGTCAGCATACACAGCATCCCCACCTTCTGGAAATTCTGTACGATAAAGTCCTCTTTTCCACACCGCCCTCTTTCTTTCTGCCTTTCTCTTTTCCTTTTTCTCGTCTCTTTCTTTCTGCCACGAAGGTAGGGCTAGAACTTGTGAAATCCCCACGCAAAAGCCAAGGGTTCCCTCTTTATCGTGGGGCAGCTGCGCTCTGCCGGTAATTCAACGCTTTGCTGAGCTGTTCTGTAGGATGGCAGTATTCCCAGGAAATGCTGGCTTCATTTGACTTGATGAAACCTTAGCACCAAGGAATACGACGAAATGTTTACAGTTACCTGTGAACCTGACTTTCCAATGCCATATTGCGTGGGCGACTCGCCGTTTTAGTTTCACTACCTATATACCAGGAAGCACCGTGGCTGAATCGGTCACGCGCTGGACTTCAGATCCAGTGTTCACAAGTGATCAGGGTTCGAGGCCCCGTTTTGGCCTGGTGTTGCGTCCTTGGGAAAGGCGCTGTACTCCAATATTCCTCACCTCACTCAGGCGTGAATGGGTACCTGTTTTCGGTAGGGGAAGGTTGATCAAAACGGGGGGAGGAGTGTTCCGGACCCCGCCTTCCTACGCCGAGCCCCAGACACAGTGGATATGAGTTCACTGCCCCGATGGCTGTGAAAGGCTGCGGGGCCTTTAACCTTTCAACCTAACCACCACAGCGCTCATCCCGAGTGCCCCATACACAGTCACATCACCAGTGTCAGCACTCAGGGAGCTCTTAATGCTAGGCCGCCATTAGGTCCTGCACTGCTGTTGAGTCATTTAAATGCTGTTCTGTGCTAATGCCTTGTTCTGATTAAACACACGCGGAACACCACTTTCTAAGCCATCTGATGACGATGGTAATCGCATTGTCGCGGAGCCACACTGAAAGAACGACTTCCCTGGAGTGAAGACCGCCACCATGTCCCTCCAATGACAGTTCCCCACGAACCCGCCGATACCGATGACCTGGTGCCAGTTGCATTGCTTTGTTCAAACTTTTTGACAGTTACACGTGACTAAATGCCTACGTTGATCGAACTACGCCATTGGTCAGTTCCATACTACACACAGTTAGTAGCGGGTTACGACCATACTAGGCTCTTCCGTCCGAGCAATGCAACTGGCTCCTGAAGAGGAACACGCCACAAGCATGCTAGTGGACGGGAAATGGAAACTGAGGTCAGCTTGAGAGCAGGGTATGGAGTGCCACATGATTTGAGCCAGTCTTTAAAAGTTTTATTACGGTGAGAATTATGAAGCATAGGGTTTGGCGGCATAAAGGAAGGCATGTTTACTTTCGTGATATATTTCGGTGTCCACCAGGCCCGAAAGATGCAGACACCTGCAGTGCTGGTCAGGCAACTTAAGCAGCACTCCCAAAAACGCATTCTTGAAGTGTTGAAGAGTAAAAACACACAACTGTGTGGTCCAAGGCTTCCAATTAGAGACCACAACACACTCAGCTTTGGGTAGGAGCAAGACACAGAGCGAAGAAATCCCACATTGATGATTATCTGGGATTCAAACCTGCATCCTGCAAACCGTCAGGCTGGGACTCTGACCACTTCGCTACAGACGCTGGTCTCTGAAGGTTACTTTAAAATCATTGCAAGGCCAGGTAAATCTGTTCAATCTTAACGGAGTGTTTCCCCCCGTGGAAAACAAAATTACAAAATGATATCACAGACCGTGGGTATAAATATTTATGAGGCAGCGATTCTTTATCGACCATCAGAAAAGCTCGGGCGTCCCATTATAAAATGGCATTCATCTCCAGATACGTTCATATCGTACTGTTTGCAAATCAGGAAGTCGCGTGGAAATCTATCAATCTGCCCCGTTTCGATGGATAAAAGATGCTGTTGCATCCTGATTTGAATAATGGAATTCCTGTTTCACACACACACACACACACACACACACACACACACACACACACAGCGAGACAGGTGCGTGAGGCGGAAATATGAGGCCCCGATCCTTTTCCTAAAAAGGAAAAGATAGAAAAAGAAAAAGAAAGAAAGAATAAAGAAAATAATAAAAAAGAAAAAACAACAAACAAACCGAAAAACAAACAAATATCCCCAGTAATCTGCGCACATATCATAATCAGATTAATAATCAATAAGCCTTACCGCCTGGATTCGTTAACACGATCATGCTCGTTAAAAGGAATTCGCCGTGAGCAAACTAAACAGGAATGGTATATGAAAGGTGATTGGCTGAATCTGTCAAAACAAAACCAATAAGGAGGCTGCAGGAATATACATCATCTTATTGGCTGAACATGTCATAACGAAGGCAGTGACGGGGCAGTCCTATTTCGCGAATTAATTGGAAAATAATCCCATGGTCTGGTGCGTCGACCTTTCCAGGAAGCAAAAACGAAGCATACCAGTCCCTACTTTGTACTGTCGTCAGTATTGTTATTATCATCATCATCATCATCAACAGCAGCAGCAGCAGCAGCATTGCAATCATCATCATTATTATTGTATTTAGTATTATTGTCATCATTGTTATCATTATCATCATCACTATTGTTACTTTTGTGGTTGTTGTTGATGTTGTCGTTGTCGTCGTCGTCGTCATCATTATCATTATCTGTATATCAATAGAATATTCGAACTTCGGAAATAATACATGTGCAAATCCTCAGTAACTACTGAATGGTTCCACGTCAAAGAAGGTGAGCGGACAGATTTTTTTTAAAAACATAAACAGCTCGGTATTGGGTCAGTTGTCGGAGATTTCTGAACGAAAAAGTCCCTTTTTCAGGTCAGTATGTTTCCACAGCTGATGACCTCACCTTGGCCATGTTACATTTGCATACCTTGATTTTTAGGGTCAGGAACAAGTATCCTGTACAATCTGATGGCTGATGACTGCTGCCATGACCTCCTGTTTAAACGTTTTTGGTGAATCGGTTAGGGAAAAGCAGAAGCCCATAAGTCATATATATATATATATATATATATATATATATATGTGTGTGTGTGTGTGTGTGTGTGTGTGTGTGTAATTCTTTTGTTGAGTTCTGGATCATACCGTACACTCTCTTTGTAGTTTTGCATCTTTGTAGTTTTGCACCCAGATATTGCCGAAAAGCGAAATTGGCGACCTCGGGTTGCTGTAACAGTATTTGCATATATTGCAAATGGAGAAAATCTATAAAAAGGAAAAAAGAAAAAGAAAAAAGAAAATACAAAAATAAAACGAAATAAGACAAATAAAAAAAAAAGGTGTTGAAATAGTACTCGCTTGACACTTCTTATCCAAATGGGTGTCTAATGATGGGAAGAGGAATGTGGCAGAATGGTTAAGACACTCATCTGCCAGTACCGAGTCTGTGAGGGTCTGCACTGGAAAAGAACCCATGGCATGGTGTTGTCCACTGGCAAATTCTGCAGATGAAATCCATTCACAAATGTATGTGTATGCGCTCGAGGCCTAAGCGCGTTGGGTTAGGCTGCTGGTCAGGCATCTGCCTAACAGATGTGGCGTGGCGTATATGGATTTGTCCGAACGCATTAACGCCTCCTTGAGAAACTCAAACTGAAACCGAGTGATGGACAATTGTTGTGTTCTTTAATAAACTCGACGGGTTCTTACACTGTTCTTGCTCTGGAGCCAGTTGCATTGCTTGGTTGTAACTTTTTGACAGTTACACGTGAATTAGCGCTTTGATTTTTTCTCTGCACAAGATTCAGCGCTATATGAATACCATTATTATTATTATTATTATTGTTGTTGTTGTTGTTGTTCTGCCCAGGTGTGAACTAACAATGCCATTGCTTCCACTGAGTTGCTTTGCCCACAAATAGCCTGCCGCGCAGCTATGCCCTGGTGCATGTTATATCGAGCGGCCTATCATGTTTCATTGCTCTCTAACTTCATCTCTTCCCCGGGAACATGGTGTACCCCGTTAGGCCCTTTAAGAAAACTGAATTTTTTTTATTTTTCACAAACTCTTTCTCGCCCCTCGTTTTTGTTCATGAGTTGTTGTCATTTTTTTTATACTGTGAATTATTTTTCTTCTTTCTTTCTTTTTCATTTGTGGTTTATTTGTGTAGATTCAACACCTGCCACTGATGAAGATGAAAAAAAAAGAAAAAAAAGAAAGAAAAGAAAACGGGAAAAAGAAAGCAGGAAAAAGAAAGAAAAGAAAGAGAAAAATGGTTCTGACCAAAATGGCCTTTTACGAAACGAACTGCCTAATGTCACTTTTCTGCGACTTCCTGACAGCGACGTGAATTTATAGTGATCGTTATCAAGAGAGAGACAGACAGACAGACAGGGGGGAGAGTGGAGGAAGAGATAGAGGGGAGAGAGAGAGAGAGCGAGAGAGAGAGAGAGAGAGAGAGAGAGAGAGAGACAGAAAGACAGAGAGAGAAAGAAGAAGAAGAAGCAATCGATCAAGGCAAAGAACAATAACAAAGAAAGGAAGAAAGAAAGAAAAGAAACGCCGACGGACAGAAAAGGACAGGTCGAACAATAGTATTCATGTCACATGTGGAAGGGAATTGTAGCTCATGTCGGGACTTAGGTGTGCTGATTACATTTTATGCAGCCTCCCCTCCACCACCACCCCTCTCTCTCACACACACACCCACCCTTCCCTCCCCCCTCTCTCTTTCTCAAACCCCTCCCTGCCCTCTCCTCTCTCTCTCTTTTAAAAGTGAATTGCATACGTGAGTTAAAAGCATGCATGAGCAAGTTAAATCACGGTGCTAGTTTCAATATATTACATTTACTGTGAGGCGGGAGTGGGGCAAATGTGTGTGTGTGTGTGTGTGTGTGTGTGTGTGTGCGTGTGCGCGAGTTCACTTACGTTTGTAAGTCTGTTGTTCAAACGTGGAAAAAAATGGAAATACAGAGTAGATAATCAAATCATAGGTAGAGTGTAACTGAGCGTGTCGTTAGGATTCTACGAACAAGAACAAGAACAAAAAGAAGAAAATAAAGAAGAAAAAAAGAAAAAGAGGTTCAGAATTCGTTAAAAAGTGTTCTATATTAAATATGATAAACAAACAACAACAACAACAAATATGTATGTATGTATGTATGTATGTATGTATGTATGTAAGATAAGCTTGGGGAAAAAAAAGAGAAAACAAGAGGCAAAGCCTTCAATACTCACTTGTGCTTTGCGCTTTATCCAGAAAAGGAATATTGCGGAGAGAAGAGAAAAAAGCGATTTAAAAAAATCGTTGAAAAGTGCTCTGTATCAAATATGATATATAAAATAAACTTGGGAGAATTTTTTTTTAAAGGCATGCGAGCGAGATCGAACCACACATGTTCAGTTCCGATGCAAGAAGACAAATCCCCAAGGCTGCGGCACATCTGACGTCAAATGACTCAATTAAAAACTTAAAGCAATGTTGACGCTTTCTTCTTCATGCGATAAATAGATGTAACTGTAGCGGACGTAATAACGGCGTTTAAATCATGTTTTTTTGTGTGTTTTACTATATCTCGATTATTGTTTTATTTCGGCGGTAAATGAGACGTTGCCATCTCCTTCAAGCACATCGCAACACGTTGTAGATCTCTAGATCTGCACAAACCAGTCCACAACGGGCTGAAAGAAACGATCGATTCAATTTTTCTTTTATGTTCATTCCAGTTAATTCAGTGTCCACTTTAGAATATTTATATATGCAGTAAACACGTCTATGGTGTAGTTTATTATCACTTTAAGTGTTCTGTCCAGAATTTGTGTTTCTTTCCTTTTGATTGTGAACAAGAAATACGAGGTCATGTCGTCTTCGAACACAACTTTTTCTTCTTGTCGGCCAAACTCAGTGGAAAGCGGTTTTTGGGAATTTTCGGATTTCGGAACACATCTCAACGAAATAAACCGTTAAAGATTAGGAAATGTGGCTTAATTCGGGAGACTTACAACCTGTTATTGGTATAACTGTGAAGATTTTTTCATACCATGTTTGAGCCAATTTTGGTATTGGCAGACAAAGTATTTCCAGAGAAAATGGCAATGTTAAAGTTTACCAGGGACACACACACACACACACATACAGAAACACACGCACACACACACAAACCGAACACCCGTTTTAAAACATAGACTCGCTTTGTTTACACAAGTGAGTCAAATATGGATATGCAAGCAGGGTCGAACCCATGCATGTTCAGTTCCGAAGCTAGCAGACTGATCCCCACTGCTGTGGCGCATCTGACGTCATTTTACTGAAGTTAATACCTAAAGCAATGTTGACGTTTTCTTCTTCGTGGGATGAATAGATGTGACTGTATTGGTCGTAGTAGCGCCCTTTAAATCATGTTTTTTTGTGTTTTATTATATCTCGATTATTCTTTTATTTCGGTGGTAAAGGAGACATTGCCATCGCTTCACAGCACATCACAACATATGGTAGATCTCTAGATCTGCACGAACCAATCCACAACGGGTTGCCGAAGAAACGATCTCTTCAATTTCTGTGTTCATTCCAGTTAATTCAGTGTCCACTTTAGGATATTGATATGCAGTGAACACGTCGATGGTGTAGTTAGTTTCACTGCATGTGTTCTGTCCAGAATTTGTATTTCTTTCCTTTGAATTGTGAACATGAAAGAAGAGGTCATGTCTTATCACCAAACACTACCTACCGTCTAGCAAGTCAGTGGGAAGCGATTTTAGAATTTTCGGATTTCGGAACGGACCTTAACGAAATAAAACTGTCAGTGATACGAAAATACTGCTTTATTCGGGAGACTTACAACCTATTATTGGTATGACTGTGTTTAAGCCAAATTTGGTATTGGCAGACAAAGTAGTTCCAGAGAAAATGGCAATGTTAACGTTTATCACGGACACACAGACAGACACACACACAACCGAACACTGGCTTAAAACATAGACTCACTTTGTTTACACAAGTGAGTAAAAAATATTAAATAACGTGATGCGAACATTTTTCTTGAGACAAAGGAGCAATAGCGATTTTTTGTTTGTTTCTTCTTTTTTTTCTTTTGCAACCATCACATCCTCTCTCTCTCTCTCCCTCTGTGTGTGTGTGTGTGTGTGTGTGGGACATAATAAAGATAAGAAAATAAATTCCACGTCGTACAAAACTGTACGAGCTGTGTGGACTGGAGCGAGAATGGATGTGCCTGAGTGACCATTCCCAAACAGGTGTGACAGGGGATGTTGCAGTGACGTCCCTGGGGCATGCTCGGTCAGTACACACCGCACCACAGAGGGAAAGGGCGGCTCGCTACCATCCTTCACCAACCGTGACTAACAGGCCTGGACATGAAAGATAGGCCTGGACATGACTGATAGGCCTGGACATGAAAGATAGGCCTGGACATGACTGATAGGCCTGGGCATGACTGATAGGCCTGGACATGAAAGATAGGCCTGGACACGACTGATAGGCCTGGACATGAAAGATAGGCCTGGACATGACTGATAGGCCTGGACATGAAAGATAGGCCTGGACATGAATGATAGGCCTGGACATGACTGATAGGCCAAGACATGAATGATATACCTAGACGTGACTTATAGGCCTAGACATGAACGATAGGCCTGGACATAGATGATAGACCCATCTGTGAATTACATTACAGGCCAAGACATGACTTATAGGCAGAGACATGACTTACAGGCCTAGACATGAACGGAAGTTATGTGCATAGATTATGGGCCTGGACACATCATACAGACTTAGACATGAGCGAAAGGGATACTCACGATTGATAAGCAAATTTCATGAACTATAGGCCTATGATTTATATGGTGGCTTGGTGGATAACGTGTCCGACCGGGTAGTGAGGGTCACAGATTCGATTCTTCCACTTAAAAAGAACTTCTTGAGTTATGGTTTGGGTGCTAGCCTTTCGAATGAGACAGTGACCAGAGGCCCCGTGTGCGCATACATGAGAACCCGCGGCTACAAGAGAGTTTTCCCAGGGAAGATTATACAGAAACGTCCACTTTGGTTTGAAAAAAATGTATTTGCAGGCAGATAAAACGAAACGCGCTGCATTGTAAGGAATCTCTGTCTCTTTCTCTTTCTCTCTCTCTCTCTCTCTCTCTGAGATAAATCTGCTGTGACAATACAATGCAATGAGACAATACAACAGTGCATTGCAATACAATGCAATACGATAAATACAAGATAATGCAATACAATAGAATGCAATACAATGCAGTGCAATGCAATACAATGCGATACAATGCAATATAATGCAATGCAATGCAATGCAAAGCAGCACTACTCAATACAGGAGTACTCCTAAGGAAGGCTCTCAATGTCTCATCCTCCCCCCATGTTTTATGCAGGTGTGGTGTGGCGTGTATGGATTATTCTGCACGCTTTAGTGCCTCCTTTAAAGCCGAATACAATGCAACACAATACAGCACCGCATTGCCATGCAACATAATGCAATGCAACATGATGCAATACAATACATTTCATTGCGACGCAATGCAACACATTATGATACAATGCAGTGCAACACAATTACAATACAATAGAATACAATGCAATACAAAACAAAACAAAAAAAAAACACAAAAAAAAACAGCAGCAACTCCAAAAGTATGAGGACAGCACCAGAGGGAGGGATCTTCTTTTTTTTTTATCTCTGCCTCGTCCAGAAGAATGTTTAGGGCAAACATTAACCTACACAAGATTCAAGATTCAAGATGGTTTATTCATGTATAGGCCTAGGCCCCTTATGAAGGGGAATGTGAACATTATTTTACAAGCAATACATCACGACACTGTGAGCATCAATAAACACAGTCAAACAAAAATATACCAGCATTACAGTTCAATGTGTAGAACAATAAAAGAAAAAACAAACAAATGAGTACAAACAGCGTTTTCACGAAGTAGCCATTTCTCTGAATTTGAAAGCTTTGTATAAAAATAGTGAAAATTTGCGAACAACTTCAGGGGAAGTAGATGACATCAATAAGTTCAATTTAAACAACGTAGGTTTACTATAATATTTAGGCTGAATAAACTCCTCTCGAATGTTCCTTAAATTAACCTACACACACACACACACACACACACACACACACACACACACAGAGAGAGAGAGAGAGAGAGAGAGAGAGAATACACAACGTTGACATTAACACACACACACACACACACACACACACACACACACACACACACACACACACACACACAGAGAGAGAGAGAGAGAGAGAGAGAGAGAGAGAGAGAGAGAGAGAATAATATATAAAGTTGTCATAAACCTACATTTTTCGACCCATCATTTGCTTATGTTCCATTCCTTTCTTCTTTTATTCGGTATTTTACACACACAGGCACACGGGCAGACAGACAGACAGACAGACAGACACACACACACACACACACACACACACACACACACACAGGTCATGAAGGGGTCAGATACGCGGCGGTCACTTTTGACCGGTGGGCACCCCCTCCCTCCCACCCCCACTTCGTCTTCAGTCCCCCCGGAGAAAACTGAGCGTTTGTGGGCAAGGGTCACAGTATGACAGAGACTGATTCGTTTGACCGCGGCACTGACGGTGTGTGTGTGTGTGTGTGTGTGTGTGTGTGTGTGTGTGTGTGTGTGTGTGTGTGTGTGTGTGTGTGTGTGTGTGTGTGTCTGTCTGTCTGTCTGTCTGTCTGTCTGTGTGGTTCTGTGTGTGTGTGTATGTGTGTGTGTGTGTGTGTGTCTGTGTCTGTGTGTATCTGTATTTGTGTGTCTGTGTGTCTGTGTCTGTGTGGGAAAAGTGCGGTGGGGTATGAGAGAGAGAGAGAGAGAGAGAGAGAGAGAGA
This sequence comes from Babylonia areolata, assembly GCF_041734735.1. Taxonomy (NCBI): domain Eukaryota; kingdom Metazoa; phylum Mollusca; class Gastropoda; order Neogastropoda; family Buccinidae; genus Babylonia; species Babylonia areolata. The sequence goes on from NC_134896.1 coordinate 31,723,346, forward strand.
GAGAGAGAGATGAATGACAAAAAAAAAAAAAATACAGACAGAAAAAACAGGTTAACAGTAACAAAGACAGATGGAGAAAGACAAACAGACAGACAGAAAAAAAACAGGTTAACAGAAACAAAGACAGATGGAAAAAGACAGACAGGCAAACAGGTTAACAGTAACAAAGACAGATGGAGCAAGACATATAAACAGGTTAACAGTAACAAAGATGGAGAAAGACAAACAGGTTAACAGTAGCAAAAACAGATGGAGAAAGACAGATAAGCAGGTTAACAGTAACAAAGACAGATGGAGAAAGACAGACAGACAAACAGGTTAACAGTAACAATGACAGATGGGGAAAGGCATACAGACAAACAGGTTAACAGTAACAAAGACAGATGGAGAAAGACAGACAGACAAACAGGTTAACAGTGACAATGACAGATGGGGAAAGGCATACAGACAAAATGGTTAACAGTAACAAAGACAGATGGAGAAAGACAGACAGACAAAAGGGTTAACAGTAACAAAGACAGATAGAGAAAGACAGACAGACAAACAGGTTAAAAGTAACAAAGACAGATAAAGAAAAACAGACAAACAGGTTAACACTAACAAAGACAGATGGAGGAAGACAGACAGACAGGCAAACAGGTTAACAGTAACAAAGACAGATGGAGAAAGACAGACAGACAGACAAACAGAAAGAGACAGAATTGCAGAGAAAGTATTAAAACAAGAGGAAGACAGACAGGGGGAGACAAACAGAGAGACAAAGAATCTGACAGGCTGAAACCGACAGACAGACAGGATAAAACATTGAAGAAGAAGAAGAAGATGATGATGATGAAGAAGAAGAAGAAGAAGAAGAAGAAGAAGAAGAAGAAGAAGAAGAAGAAGAAGAAGAAGAAGAAGAAGAAGATGATGATGATGATGATGATGAAGAAGTCGGAGGAGGAGGAGACGAAGATGAAAATGAAGAAGAAGAAAGGGGTAGGGGTAGGGAGTATGGTGTGGAGAAAGAAAGAAACTAGATTTTCTCCCACACATGTTCGGCTTGTATGGAAAGTGTCTGTCTTGGTCAGAAAAATAAGCAAACTGGGTTGTCTCGCTTGATCAATAAGGAGCACGTATCTCCTGCTGTCCCTTCCGATTGCTGAGCCTATTTTTGCTTTCTACCACCAGTTTTTATTGATTTGTTTGATCGGTTTTTTTTTCCTGTTCGTCTATATATCTGTTTATCAACTTGTTTATTTATCAATGTATTCATCTATTTATTCATTTATTTATGTGTCTATATATCTGTTTATCTATTTATTTATTCATTTGTTCATTGATTTACTTATTCATTCATTTGTTTCATTTGTGTACGGTTTTTTCATTTACGATTGGCGTATTTATCTATTTATTTATTACCCCCCCCCCTCCACACACAATATATATATAACTATATAACTATATAACTATAACTATATATATATATATATATATATATATAACTATATAACTATATAACTATATATATATATATATATATATATATATATATAAGCGCCCACATACACACATACGTATCTTCCCCCACACACCCACACACACCCAAAAGCAGAGCGATTCACACACACGCGCGCGCGTGTGTGCGCGCACGCGCTCTAAAAAATACAAAAACAGACACTTGCGGAACATCACAACAATAACCTAGACGCCAGAGGATGGGAAACAACTGCCCACAAACTACCATGCACGGTCACAGAACCGGCAATCCAACCTGTCACACAGACACATGCCATGCACGGGACGCGAATTTCAAAATTTGCAGATATCAGCATCTGGAAGAGAGAGAGAGAGAGAGAGAGAGAGAGGGGGGGGGGGGCTGGAGCGCGCGCGCGCGCGCGCGCGCGCGCACACACACACACACACACACACACACACACACACACACAAACACACACACACACACACACAAACACACACACGAACGCGCGCTAAACTTACGGACCATTGCCCACTGACTCCCTACTTCGTCTAAAATCACAATTGTTAAACAAAAGAACGAAGAACGAACGCGCGCACACACACGCACGAATGCACGCACTCGCACACACACTAACACACACACACACTTTCACACACACACACACACACACACAATCACACAGGCCTTTAAACAACTTTATTAAACATAGCCGTCTCTCATTCCAGACAAACCACTTACGTATATATATATATGTCGCTTTGCATTTCCCTGTGTATGAAATAAGCAAAAAAACATGAAATGCTGGCCTGCTCTTGTGGGGGCCTCAGTTTCGACCACCACTCCACTTCCAAGCTTGGGGCGAGTCCTGTCAAAATCTTCCGTGGTGGCAAATTAATGGGAGGGGCTGTCGTTGCAGGGAACGTGATGGCTGTCTCCACCACCCTGAAGAGAACGCTCATTTAGTGTGGCTCCGCGACTGAGCGATTATTGTCGTCAATAACGGGGGCTTAGTAGGTGGTGTCGTAGGTTTGTTGATTCAGAACAGGCAGGACTGAACACTACCGAAGTGACTCGGCAACATGGCAGGGTTTCCTCTGGCGTGTGTTCTCCTAGCGATTTATCATGGACAGTTCCAAGAGAACTGCTGGCGCTGAGACTGCGGCCGACGAACCCGGGTGACGGCTGTGTCTGGGGGTGGGGAGGAGGACAAGGTGTTGGGGGACTGGGGTGGAGGGAGGAGGAGGGGTATGGAGGGAACGGGGGGCGGGGGGGGGGGAGGAATGAACGGCGTGGAAGTGATGCCACTGAAACGGAGAGAGAGAAAGAGAGGAGAGAAAGAGACAGACAGACAGGCAGACAGACAGAAACAAAGAGACAGAGGGACAGACAAAGACAGAGGTGGTGGTGGAGGAGGAGGAGGAGGAATTCTGTTTTATGCCCGGTCACACATGCTAATGATCTAGTTAGAGTAATAATTTTCACATTTCAATATCGTCATTTTGAAAGGAATAAATGAAGAGAGAGCGAGAGGAAGAGAGAGAGAGAGAGAGAGAGAGAGAGAGAGAGAGAGAGAGAGAGAGAGAGATTTAGGTGGTTAATTGAACTGAAGCGTTGGAGGCTGACTGTGTGTGTGTGTGTGTGTGTGCGCGCGCGCGCGTGTGTGTGTGTGCGAGCGAGCGTGCGTGCGTGCGTGCGTGCGAGCGTATGTTTGGATGCGTGCGAATTTGTGTGTATGTCAGTATGTGCGCGCACTCGTGCGTGCGTGTGCACCTGTGTTCATGCATAACCTCAATGATAACCACTTGCGTGTTTCTTTTGTCTGTTTGGTGTGTTGGAGGGCCGTGTGAATGCTCTTATATCATCCGGGACTGGCACTTTATAGATCAAATGTGACACTCATTGTTGTGAAACATGCGTACATCTCCACACAAGTGCTTGCGTGCTGGTGACAGCGAGCATGTGGGAGAAAATAAACTGATAGGACGGGTACGTGTTATGTTCCTTTTTTACGATCAAACCTTTCCCAGATACTTTTCTTTTAATCTTTAGAAATTCATCTCTCTCTCTCTCTCTCTCTCTCTCTCTCTCTCTCTCTCTCTCTCTCTCTGTGTGTGTGTGTGTGTGTGTGTGTGTGTGTGTGTGTGTGTGTGTGTGATGTAACATTGTTTTAAAATAGTATAATTACCCCCCCCCCCCTCTCTCTCTGTGTGTGCGTGCGTGCATGCGTATGTGTGATGTTACAATGTTTAAAAATAGTATTCTTATATTTAGTTTGTATCTTTAACGGGTTTTTTTTATTATCTTTTTTATAATCATTATTCCTGTACTTTTTTCATGCCACATGTATAATTAAACACGCACAGAAATACAGGATAATCGTTAATAATACACATTCTTCTTCTTCTTCTCATTATTATTATTATTATCATTGTTATCATCATTATCATTATCATCATTAATATTATTAATATTACCATCATCATCATCGTTCTTGAGGCAATGAAGAAAGATAAGGAGGGCGAATGACGCCATCCCTACAACAAAGTGTTCTTCAAGTTCACTTGACGAAACGAAACGTCTTGTTTGTGAGATGTACCCCCACTGTACACTCTTCTAGTTCCCGAAAGAAAGAAATATTCATTTCAACTTGATCAAGAATCTACGTGGACTGGACAAGCCGTGGGTGTGTCCGTCTTTTTAACATTGTCTTTATTCGACTTTCTAACAATACTTTGGTTTCTCTCTGGTTTGGGTTTCTTTCTGATTGGTTTTTAGAACGGATGGGTAGTAGTCAGCTCTGAAATAGTCATTTTGTTGTCGGCTGAAATATCATTGATTAAACAACAAGAGTTGTTTGAGTGAGTAGAAACGGGGCTTATCATGGCCGCGGGAGTATCGCTGCTTGTTTTGACGCTGGTGATAGTGTTGTTTTGTTGTTGTTGTTTTCCTTTTAAAGGCCATTAAATCCTTACCATTCAGAGTGACGTTCCGGTTTTGAGCGTAATGACTTGTTACACACACACACACACACACACACACACACGCACGCACGCACGCACGCACGCACAGATAGACAGACAGACAGATAAACACACACACACACACACACACACACGCACGCACGCACGCACGCACAGATATACAGACAGACAGATAAACACACACACACACACACACACACACACACACACACGCACGCACGCACGCACGCACGCACAGATAGACAGACAGACAGATAAACACACACACACACACACACACACACACACACACACACACACACACACACGTTTATTAAAGAGCGCGATGTTCATATTCTTATTGTGTTGTAAAAACATGCGTGTTTATGGGATAAAAAACAAAGTTCATAATTCCCGTTAATAACATCCCCTGCGTTCGTTCAACTGCTCTTTTGTGTTTTCTAATCCTCTGCCCATGTCCAAACACTGGGCTGCTTTGGACAAGTGCTAACTAATGTGTGTGTGTGTGTGTGTGTGTGTGTGTGTGTGTGTGTGTGTGTGTGTGTGTGTGTGTTAGTGTGTGTTTGTGTGTGTGTGTGTGGTTTTTGTTTGTTGGTTGTTGTTGTTGTTGTTTTTTTTACACTACTTATTTCGTCCTTTCATTCTTTTTGTTTTTGATTGCGTTCCTTTATTATTGTACATAATAAGCTGACGTAGTTATTTGCTTGCTTGCTATTTTCTTCCATCCAATTAGTCCATGGAAGTGCTGTGGAAGAATCGGTCAGCCGTTGGACTTGTGTTACAGTGTTAGCCAGTGATCGGGGTTCGAGTCCCGGTTTCTGAACGGTGTTCTGTCCTTGGGAAAAGACAGTGCTTTCGCTCCACCCTGGTGTGATTGGCCGGGTACCCGATTTCGGTTTGCGAAGGTCAAAGCGACGGAAGGAAAGGGTTGGGCGTCTGAATTCGGGTGGCCGTGAAATGCTGTGGGGCCTATAACTTTAACCTTGATCTATCTATCTATCTATCTATCTAGCTGTCTATCTATCTATCTACCTACCTAGAAGAGTGATACACCTGAAAAACTGTTGTCGCTCTTGCAAGAAACATCTAACTGCTTCCTGGATATTCAAAATTGGATGACTCTAAATAAGTTACAATTGAACGTGGACAAAACTGAAGCAATAATCATAGGAACTAAACAAAAACTCTCTTCCATTACAACTAATACAATCAAACTTGGCAGTACATCCATCCCTCTGTCCAGTTCAGTCAGGAACCTCGGCGTTGTCCTTGACAACACACTGTCCATGCAAACATTTATCAATCAGACATGTCAATCCTGCTACTGTCAACTGCGGCGCATCAGTTCCATCCGGAAATATCTGTCCATTGACGCAACATCTAGACTTGTCGTTTCTCTCATTCTCTCTCGCCTTGACTACTGTAACTCTCTATTGTCTGCTTTGCCTGCTTCATCCATTCAGTCCCTTCAGCGCATACAAAATTCTGCTGCCCGACTCGTCCTCAGAAAGAAAAGATCTGAGCACACCACTCCTCTTTTGCAACATCTCCACTGGCTCCCTGTCTCACACCGAATAAAGTACAAGATCAGCACTCTATGCTACAAATGTATTCACAAATCAGCCCCTTCCTATCTCTGTGGCTGCCTTCACCTCTACACTCCATCTCGCTCACTACGATCAGCTTCGGATCCACTCCACTTACGCATACCCAGATTCAAACTCTCGACTGTTGGCCGCCGTTCTTTCTCTGTCTCTGGACCTTGCAATTGGAATGAACTTCCTCTTTCGCTTCGTCAAGTCTCCACACTCAGCTCTTTCAAGTCTGGCCTTAAAACCCGCCTCTTCCCAAAATAGCCTCCCTTCCCTGCCTCTTCCTTGTCTTTAATTTCTCCAGTTTTAGAGTTATGCGTGCGTGAGAATGACTGGTGCGAAAGCGCTTAGATTTGTTTATGCACAAGATTCAGCGCTATATAAGTACCATTATTATTATTATTATTATTATCTATCTGCCTATCTATCTGCCTACCAGATATATGTCTATCTATCTATAGACATATCTATCTATCTTTCTAGCTATCCATCCATCTATCTATGCATCTGCCTACCAGATAAATGTCTATCTATCTATCTGCCTACCAGATACATGTTTATACATCTATCTATATCTAGTATCTATATGTATATTGATATATCGATCTATCTACGCCCTGAAAACCATCCAATGGACAACAGAATGAGCAGACCCACCAAGAGCCGACTGAAAAGAGGCAGCTTCATCCACCAGTCAAGACGCCTTGAAAGACAAACCCAGTCTTGATGGAACACGAAGCAAAGCCTATCCCGGCAAATGTTACCCACCCATCTTGGAAATGGCAGGTGCTCCCAACAGTCGTCACCAGCATTCCCGGAGTGGAGAAGAGAGGAACACAGTCAGACACCCAAAGGAAGGCCCTGGCCATGGAGTACATCTGCAACCAGTACCCCCAGGAAGACTGGACCCATGTCTTTACAGATGGCTCCGCCACAGAAGCAACGAGGGATGTTGGAGCTGGAATCTTCCTCCGATACAAAGACGGAGATGAAGAAATTGCAATCCCAACAGGAAAATACTCCACCAACTTCCGAGCTGAGCGAAAAGCCCTCTGTGAGGCAGCCACAACAGTCTCGCAGAACTCCACAAGAACAACAGAGCACGTGGTGGTGTTCTCAGACGCTCTCTCCGTGCTCCAAGCCCTCAAGAACTCCCGCTGCACAGAACAGAACCATCTCACTTCAGCCCTTGTTGCCCTGAGTGCCAGAGTGGATAAAGTGGTGACACAATGGGTACCAGCACACTGTGGCATCAGAGGCAACGAAAAAGCGGACATTCTGGCAAAAGACGGTGCACAGAAGGAGCAGGCCAACAAACTGGTGTCATACGATGAAATCAAGACAATCGCCAAGGCACAGCAAGGAATAAAGTGGCGCCTCCAGCACACCAAATATAACCCAGAAGACAGATACCATTTGCTGGAACGACGGGAACAGGTCAAGATCTTCCGCCTGAGGACTGGACACAACCGCCTGTTCCACCACATGCACACAAAATTTGGCATTGGACAGAGTGGATAGTGCCCTTGTGGTGAGGGACCAATGACAACCGACCACATCCTTCAAGACTGTAGGACGCATGCAGCATCCAGGAGGAAGTACTGGCCAATACCGACAGCAGTGGAAGCCAAGCTGTACGGCACCCTGGAGGAGCTACGACGGACGGCAGCCTTCATCGAGGACACCGGGCTGCTCATCAAATGGGAGGCGAACGAGGAAGAAGAAGATATCTACATGTCTGTCCTGTATCTGTGTCATATCTATCTATCTTCCATCTGTCCGTCTGTCTGTCCATTTTAATTTTCTGTCCGTCTGTCTGTCCAATCCGTTTTCTTTTCTTTTTTTCATTTTCTTTCTCTTTTTCATCCTTCTTTCTTTCATTATTTGTCCTGGATTCTCTTACACTCACACGTATCTGACTGCCGATTAAGGAAAATCAGTTTCATGAGCCTGACGTCCAGAAATAAAGTACCGTAATGTAATCACACAAACACACCAACAAAAGAAAAAAAGATACACGCCCACACAAAAAAACCTCACCATCATCTGGCCCGCCACTTCGCCCCCGAGACGGTCTTTTCGTTTCCGTGTGTGTTCGTGCGTGTGTGTGTGTGCGTGTGCGTGTGCGCGCACGCGCGTGTGTGTATGTGTGTTTATGCGTGTGCGATTGTATGTATGTCAGTGTGTGTGTGTGTGTGTGTGTGTGTGTGTGTGTGTGTTCAGGGGGTGGGGGGTGAGTGTGTGTGTGTGTGTGGTGGGGGACGGTGCGTATTTGTGGGTATGCTTGTGTGTGTGTGTGTGTGTGTTTGTGTGTAGGTTCGTGCATGTGCGTGTGCGCGCCTTTACGTGTGTGTATGCGTGCGTGTGTGTGTGCGTGCGTGTGTGTGTATGTGCGAACGTAAGCTTTGCAGAATGCTGATCAGAGGATAACCACCACAGCAGGTGCCACTGTGTCGGGCCGCCTTGCTGCTTTGTCCGAAATCAGAGGTCTGCTTTGTGTCGGGGTGTGTGTGTGTGTGTGTATGGGGGGCGTGGGGGAGGGAGGGGATGGGCGGGGGGGGGGGGGAAGATTTTCTTCTGTGTGTGTGTTTTTTTCTCCCGTCTTTCTGTCTCTTCATGTGTGTCTCTCCGTTCCTCTTGCATTCACTTCTTCTTGTCTCTTCCAGCAAGTGTGTGTGTGTGTGTGTGTGTGTGTGTGTGTGTGTGTGTGTGTGCGCGCGTGCGTGTGCGTTCGTTCGTGCGTGTGTTTGTGTGTATGTGTATAATTTTATATGTGTGTGTGTTTGTGTGCGTGCGTGTGCATGTATGTGTGTGTGTGTGTGTATGTTTATATGTGTGTATGTGCGTGTCTTTCCCCTCGATATATCCTTCTCTCTCCATCCACCACATCCCTCTCTCTCTCTCTCTCTTCCCTCCGCTCCCCCTCCCCCCCTCTCTCTCTGTGTCTCTCTCGGGCAAACGGACAGACAGACAGACAGCCAGGCGGAAACTGAAAAGACATTGGCAGTGACTGACGAGCAAAAGATACCAGTTAATGCACAATGGGGGTGTTTATATCATTTCTGTAAACACGGGAAGGAGGGGAACATAAACATCCATTACCCCGGAGAACAACAACTAACAACAACAACAACAACCCAAAACCATGTGTTATGTGTCTGAGACAACCTATTCAAAACACCCCTCCATTGAGATGCCCTGGATTATATCTCGCACAGAAATCAGCACAGGAAAAAGAAAGAAAAAAAAAGAGGAAAAAAAAAGCCTCCGCAAACTTCTGCCATTTTCTCCCCAAACTACCCAAAATGCATCTGCCTTTGCTCACACGTTTCCGGTTCCGCAGACAACGTTGGTGTATACATAATGTATTTGGTCTTCAGAATGGAAATGAATTCATAATGAGGTGGACGATATAAAAGGAGAGGAAGAAGAAGTAGATAATGATAAAAAATAATGATAATAGAAAAAAAAATCATTTATTTTCAGTCTGATATCATCATCTTAGATGAAGAGACTGTAAATAGATAAACATCCAAGAAAAAGAAAAAGCATATATGTGTATATTCCGTTCTGTATTAATTTCAGATGCTATTATATGATTGTGTAAATCATATATATGTGCTTGACTTTAGTCGATAGTTTATGACTATCTCTTACTGCGATTATTGCATGTTTATAATTGATATTATAATTTGATGATTTAATTATAATTCATAACTGAAATTAGAAAAATAATGATGATGTAAGGTACACGCCAACTTAGCATTTAACCATTTCACGTGTCATATGTATTCCCACTGACCTACTGAAATACTGTGATTCTCGTCCACTGTTTGTGCAACATACTTTTTTTTTTTTTTTTTTTTTTGAGATGTTAAAGTATTCTGAATTCCCATCAGTCTGCTCACTGCTGAGATACCCCCCCCCCCCCCCCCCCCCCCCTTGTGTCCTCCTCTCCCCGCCCCGCCCCCCCTCTGCCCTCCTCCCCCTCCCGTTAAAAAGCAAAATGACGCTTTCGCTCTGTGTCATAGCACCCATTTAGTATTGATATACAGACTTCACAAAAAGTATGGACCACTTCATCAAAGCAGGTATGGTATATATATATATATCATTGTAAAATGCGCTCGGAAATCGGTGTTTCAGCCAAAACTTTCAGTGTTTTTTAAAGGATGGTTGTGGTTTTTCATTATAAAAAAAGGGGGGAAGTGCATTTACAAGAAAGCACCTCTGGTTATGACGGATGCTCAGTACATTGGCTGTATTTGTATTTGTATTTCTTTTTATCACACCAGATTTTTCTGTGTGAAATTCGGGCTGCTCTCCCCAGGGAGAACGCGTCGCTACACTACAACGCCACCCCCCCCCCCCTTTTTTTTTTTTTCTTGCGTGCAGTTTTATTGGTTTTTCCTATCGAAGTGGATTTTTCTACAGAATTTTGCCAGGAAGAACCCTTTTGTAGCTGTGAGTTCTTTTACGTGCGCTAAGTGCATGCTGCACACGGGACCTCGGTTTATCGTCTCATCCGAATGACTAGCGTCCAGACCACCACTCAAGGTCCAGTAGAGGGGGAGAAAATATCGGCGGCTGAGCCGTGATTCGAACCAGCGCCCTCAGATTCTCTCACTTCCTGGGCGGACGCGTTACCTCTAGGCCATCACTCCACTTATAGCACTGTTTGCCGGAAATTCAGCATCATTTCACCATGCCCTCAAGAAGAAAAATATGTGAGTTCCCTCGTGGTCCTCAGCTTCTGGTGAATCCTGTATTCCACACTTCCAACCTCACTGATATCTGAAAGAGAACTATTCACACACAGAGAGAGAGAGAGAGAGAGAGAGAGAGTCACACCCATTTCTTGGCACAGCGCAAACAGTCACCTGACTTTAAGCCCATCGTTGTTTCGCTCCGTTTGCGATGTGTCAGTTTCGCCTCCGAGGCCTTCCCGCTTTGCTGGTGTGTTTTTCAGGGGACGTCGTTCAGTTTCATATCACGGCGGGCTCTTTTTATGCACGTGAGAACTGTCGATGGCTGGGTGAGTGTCTTCATCCACAGACAACATGGATCTCTCTCTCTCTCTCTGTTTCTCATGATCACGCACACACACATACACGTGTTTGTGTGTGTGTGTGTGTGCGTGTGTGTGTGTGCGCGCGCGCGTGCGTGGTGTGTGTGTGTGTGTGTGTGTGTGTGTGTGTGTGTGTGCGCGCGCGCGCGTACGCGCTTGCGTGCGTGCGTGTAATTTTCAGTCTGTGTGTCTGTCTCACTCTCTCTGGCTCCTGTTCTCCTTCTCTCCCTCTTTCTTTGTCTCGCAATCTCTCTCTCCAACTCTTTCCCTAAAATCAAAATTACCCACCCACCCAACCCCGTCCCGCGCGCGCCCCCCTTGCACCATTTCTTCAAAAAAAAAAAGATAAGTAAAATCGCTGAAACTATAAACAAACGAACGAGATTCAGGTTTCTGGCTGCCGGCAGGGGAAACAACCCATCCGGTGCGGAACAGACTTTACGAGTTCCATGCACACCCCTAAACATACCCTAATGTGGCCGCTTTCCGCTCTCTGAGCTGACGGAAGGCGACGACGCATTTGGCCAGGCAACATGCAGATCCGCTTTCTTGCGCTTCTAATGGGAATAACGACCCCCCCCCCCCCCCCCCCCTTTTTTTTTAAATTTCTTTCTTTCTTTCCTTTTTCCTTTCTTCCTCTTTCTTTCTTTCTTTCATTCATTCCCCCCCTCACCCCTGCTTCTCATTCCTTCCCATTCTTCTTCTTCTCTCCCTCTTGTTGTTGTTGTTCTTCTTCTTCTTCATAAAATTGTTTACAACGCGTGCCCACAATATTTAAAATCATTATTTTGTTTCCAGTTCCAACGTAAATCAGAGCTATTGTCCCAAGGCCTAAAATTGGTTTACTTAAGATGAGTCTCTCATTTAATGGAAGCATAGAATGGAACATGCTTCCAAAGACATGTCGTCAAATTCCAGCCGTATCTCCCTTTAAAACTAACATAAGAATATTTCTATTCGATACATTTGATTAACCTATTCGTGGTCTTTTGCAAATGTTTGCTTGTACTCAGTCCACTAGCTGCCATGCCATGATGAACGAAAAACTGAATGTATGTGTATGTGTGAACAGTACGTGTGTGTATGTGTTTGTGTGTGTTTGAGTGTGTGAGCGTGAATGTATACGTATGTCTTTGTTTGCTTGTTTTATAATTGTGTGTGTGTGTGTGTGTGTGTGTGTGTGTGTGTGTGTGTGTGTGTTTAAGTACGTACGTACATACATGTAATGTACCAATTGTTCCAGTTTTCATCGCTTTGTTACCTTTTATAGACTATTCCAGTTACTATTCTTATTCGTCGTTCTTATTATTTTATTTTATTTCAATTTATTTCTTTATTTTTATGCTTTGTGTCGTTCTTTATTTTTATGTTTTGTGTCGTTAAATGGGCAGAATTGTAAAAAGGCCTTTTCTGTGCCTAATTCTTTACCCATTAAAAATTCAATCAATCAATCAATCTTCTTCTTCTTCTCCTACTCCCACCCCTCTTCCCCCTCACCCCTCCTCCTGCTTCTTCATCTTTTCAGAAAGTGCAATCGCCAAATGTAAAGTTTTTCAAGTTTTGAAAACAACAGGTGAACTACACGGATGAAAAAAAAACAAACAAAAACGTTATGTGTTTTTTTTTCCATCGCCTGCTATCTCGAAAGTTTTTCGACTGGTTGTCTGTTTAAAGCTTAATTGCTGTTGATGTTATAGTTTGTTTTTTTTTTGTTTTTTTTCTCTTTTCGTCAGTGTTGCTTTACTCTCTTAACTCTTTCCATACGAACGGCGAAAGAGACGACGTTAACAGCGTTTTACCCAAATTACCATCATCAAAATATTGCAAGCGTAAGGCTCTTATACTGAAGACGTGAATGTTGACAAAGAATACCACAATTCTGACGACGGAAGCTAAAGGTTGGGTCATTCAGACACCCACTGGACATCCGACGGGTCTGTGTAGAGGAGAAGAGAGGACTGGCCGTACTGAGTGAATCTGTGTAGAGGAGAAGAGAGGACTGGCCGTACGGAGTGAATCTGTGTAGAGGAGAAGAGAGGAATGGCCGTACTGAGTGAATCTGTGTAGAGGAGAAGAGAGGACTGGCCGTACTGAGTGAATCTGTGTAGAGGAGAAGAGAGGACTGGCCGTACTGAGTGAATCTGTGTAGAGGAGAAGAGAGGACTGGCCGTACTGAGTGAATCTGTGTAGAGGAGAAGAGAGGACTGGCCGTACTGAGTGAATCTGTGTAGAGGAGAAGAGAGGACTGGCCGTACTGAGTGAATCTGTGTAGAGGAGAAGAGAGGGCTGGCCGTACTGAGTGAATCTGTGTAGAGGAGAAGAGAGGACTGGCCGTACTGAGTGAATCTGTGTAGAGGAGAAGAGAGGACTGGCCGTACTGAGTGAATCTGTGTAGAGGAGAAGAGAGGACTGGCCGTACGGAGTGAATCTGTGTAGAGGAGAAGAGAGACTGGCCGTACTGAGTGAATCTGTGTAGAGGAGAAGAGAGGACTGGCCGTACTGAGTGAATCTGTGTAGAGGAGAAGAGAGGACTGGCCGTACTGAGTGAGTTACGCTGCAGAAGAAAATCAGAGACCGCGCGACAGAAGAAGAAGAAGACGATGATGACGATGACGATGACGATGATGATGATGATGATCGAGGCAGAAGCGAAGAAAACGAAAAAGAAAGGGAAGGAGGAGAGACAGACGGACAGACGAACAGATACAGGCAGGGGTATAAACAGATAAGAAAAATTAAAACGGAACAGGTAAGGCAAGGCCTTCAAGACTCACTTGTGATACACACTTAAAGAAGAAAACACTAATAAAAACTTATACAAATTAGAAATTAATTTGTTCAAATGTGTTCTCTATTCGTTATTGATTATATACAGCTTCGCGAAAGGAAAAAAGTCTCCAATGCAGATTCGAACCACGGATGTTTGGGCCGAAAAGGAGTGGTTTTACTCACTGCGCTCACGCAGGTTCAACATTGTTGTTCAAAAATTATTATTTGAGCATGTTCTTTTAGCGGAATGAATAGACAGTGGCAATCGAAGTCGTAACTCGGTTTAAATCATGTTATTTTGATATATCACAGGCATTAAAAAATTTCTTTCAAGTCCGAGGTAAAGGAGACGTTCCCATCGCCTCAAAAACACTGCAGAATATGTCCGTTTTTATAGATCTGCAGAGATCTGTGTTCAACAATCTTTGTCTTTCCACTCACTGAGAAACTACACTGGACGTTCAATTACTTCTTTCTGTTCATTCTAGTTGATTAAGTATCCACTTTAAAACATTCATATGCAGTAAACATGTCGATGATTACTTAAGAAATTCTTTTAAATCGGCGGTAAAGGCGACGTTGCCATTGCGTCAGGGTTTGCAACATGTTCAGTCAAGATCTGCATTGACCAGTGCTGTGCAGACGAGGCAGTGAAACGGTCGATTGAAATTTTCTTTTCTGTTCATTCAGTTAGTCCAGTGTCCACTTTGGAATATTCATATGCAGTAAACACGTCAATAATGTTGTTAGTGTCACTGTATGGGATCATGTCTTCTCATCAAACACAACCGACCTTCCAGCAAGTCAGTCATAAGCGGTTTTTTAAATTTTCGGATTTCGGACCGAACCTTAACGAAATAAAACTGTTAATGATACGGAAATGCTGCTAAATTCAGGAGACTTCCAACCTACCATTGGTATGACTGTGAAGATTTTTTTCATACTATATTCAAGCTAAATTTGGTATTGGCATACAAAGTATTTCAAGAGAAAATGGCAATGTTAAAGTTTACCACACACACACACACACACACACACACACGCACACACAGCCGAACACAGGGTTATAACATAGACTCAATTTGTTCACACAAGTGAGTCAACAAAGCAGGCAGAGCGGAACGTGGAAGTAAGAGCAGGAAGACAGACAGAGAAAGGACAGAGGAACAGTGGAGTGATGGCCTACAGGTGTCCGCCTAGGAAGCAAGAGAATCTGAGCGCGCTGGTTCGAATCACGGCTCAGCCACCGATATTTTCTCCCCATCCACTAGACCTTGAGTGGTGGTCTGGACGCTAGTCATTCGGATGAGACGATAAACCGAGGTCCTGTGTACAGCATACACTTAGCGCACGTAAAAGAACCCACGGCAACAAAAGGGTTGTTCCTGGCAAAAATTCTATAGAAAAATCCACTTTGATAGGAAAAGCAAATAAAACAGCACGTAGGAAAAAATACAAAAAAGGGTGGCGCTGTAGTGTAGCGACGCGCTCTCTCTGGGGAGAGGAGCCCGAATTTCACACAGAGAAATCTGTTGTGATAAAAAGAAATACAAATACAAATACAAACAAGAGAGGCAAAGCCTTCAAGACTCACTTGTGACACACTTTTTAAAAAAAATCCAAGCTTTTTATGTATTGAGTATAATTTCAAAATGTAATGTTTAAGATGAGAAAGATCAGTTTAAAGCAAATTAACTCCCCTAGCATTAATTACAGAGTAATTTCCCTTTTTTACTATCTGCACCAAAACGTTTGCAAAATAAATAAAACTTCCATGCTTAGCAAAAGCAGTTCCTGTTTGAACAAAAAATGATAATAATGACTGCTCTAGTTGTTGGGTCAGAATATCAGATCAAGGCGCCAAGTTTAGAGAATACAAAAAATATAAATATAACAGTAAATGCAGTTTGCATACAATTAGGCTTCTTTTTTTCCTTTTTTCTTTTCTTTTTTGTGCCCATCCCAGAGGTGCAATATTGTTTTAAGCAAGATGACTGGAAAGAAATGAATTTTTCCTATTTTTATGCCAAATTTGGTATCAACTGACAAAGTATTTGCAGAGAAAATGTCAGTGTTAAAGTTTATCACGGACACACACACACACACACACACACACACAGACAACAGAACACCGGGTTAAAACATAGACTCACTTTGTTTACACAAGTGAGTCAAAAAGCAGATACAAGAAAAGTCAAAGCCAGACACACGTATGCAGGTACGCACATACCCATACATGCGCTCAGTGTATGCACACAGCAATACGCATGGGTACAACACACACACACACACACACACACACATCCGAACCAACATTTTCTCGAAAGGATGTTTTCCAGTGCAGAAGGCGCCGTTCGAAATAAAGATGTCAGTTCGACATTCTTGCTGGACTGTTAAGTTAGTTGCTATTCCTAATCCAAATCCGCCAGATGAGACGGTAAACCGTCCCTTCTGTCGCACGCAAAATAATCCGCAGCAACAAAGGTTGAAAAAGTTGTTTGTTTGTTTTTTTATAGGTAAACAAAATATAAACACAAATTTATTTTCAATGATGGCTGTGCTGATGCCTCAGAAAGTTGTGTGCATACATTGCGCGTGAAAGAACCCTACACGGTATCGGAGGAACTGCAGCTGTCAATCAAAATTCAGCCAAAGGTAAAACATCACTCAAGACAACACAGAAACGAGAGAAGACATGTCTATTTCAGGAAAACACGTGGGGCTATGTGAAAATGTTATATATTTCACGTAACGAATACAAAAAACGAAACAGACCAGGCATTGCGCTCACAATCAATTAGGCTACAATGATCATACCAGCTGACCGGTTAAAACATAGGCCCACATTTGGAGGAAGAGAGAGAGAGAGAGAGAGAGAGAGAAAAGCTATGTATCAGCAGCATGCAAAAGAATCAGATCTGTAAACACCATATACATGCCA